>NC_091345.1:22913730-23086230 GCF_038502225.1 Cherax quadricarinatus
ACACTGACATCACTTACCTGCTTACTACTAGCTGAACACTGACATCACTTACCTGCTTAGTACTAGCTGAACACTGACATCACTTACCTGCTTAGTACTAGCTGAACACTGACATCACTTACCTGCTTAGTACTAGCTGAACACTGACATCACTTACCTGCTTACTACTAGCTGAACACTGACATCACTTACCTGCTTACTACTAGCTGAACACTGACATCACTTACCTGCTTACTACTAGCTGAACACAGTCATCACAGACTTAGCGTACTCCTAGATGGTAATATACACATGTAACTATAAAAGACAATTGCAATCATCCAAAATTTGTGTAAAATTATACTTATGGAAAATTACATTTATCTGAATGTAACCTTTACTTGAATTATATAACATGAGTTATGTCACTGGGGAGCTCCCTAAATCATGGACCAATAGCCTCATTATTCCCATTCCGAAGCCCAATCAACAAAACTCATTTCGCCCAATATCCCTTACTAGCTGCTTGTGTAAAACATTCGAAAGGATGATTCTTAATCGTCTTATGCACAGAATTAAGGAATTCTTGTCTCCCCGGTTGCATGGCTTCATGCATGGAAGGAGTGTGCATCATTGCATAACCACCTTTCTCACTCTGCACACTGACAGCTCATACACTACGTTCCTTGACCTTAAATCCGCTTTTGATGTAGCCAACCGACATGTAATCATTAGTGAACTTGCCAGAATGGATGTTGGAGGATGGCTTCTCCGCTGGATTAAAGGCTACCTGTCCAACAGAAAGTCGTCTGTGTTGTTCCAGGGACATAGTGTAACTAAAGATTTTGAATTAGGAACCCCACAGGGAGGTGTGCTTAGTCCCACCCTTTTCAACATTTTGATTAATGCCTTACTTAATGCCATGCCTAGCCAGCACCATCATTATATGGTTAGTTTTGCTGATGACATAATGATTCACACCACCGGATTCTCCAACACCCAAAACATTCTTAATCATGTACTAGCCTCGTGTCAGGACCTGGGGTTAATAATCTCAGGGGATAAAACAAAGATACTCAACAGGCGTCCTCCTCGGCAGAGAGGCACAGTTCGTCAGATCCAGTTGCATGATGGGTCTCTTCTAGAATATGTAAGCAGATTCAGGTATCTAGGCTTTGAGGTTCCACTGCTTGGACCTGTTGTAACGAGACTTTGTCGTCAATACAAAGAAAGGGTGAGAGCACTTAGAGTTGTGGCTGGGTTTCACCCCAGGTATGGTGCTAATGTTAAAATTGTGAAAATGATGTATCTTGCTTATATTAGATCATTGGTTGATTATGCGGCGCCACTACTTGCTCTCGTGTCTGACTGGAAGCTTGGAGGGCTGGAAAAACTGCAAAACGAAGCAATGAGGATCATCCTAGGATGCCCTCGTACTGCCAAAATTTTAAATATGCGGAAAGAACTTAATATTCCAAGCATTAGAGATCGTGTTACTGAAAGAAATATCCTTATTGGGGTCAATATGCTTAGGCTAGCCCAGTCAAACCCCTGCACAGAAGCCCTCCAAACTTTCCTCAGCACTGGTGAACATCCTTCCAGATGGATCGAAAAAACTGGAACCGACCTCCGCATGAACCAGCTACATGATCTATATCAAGTTAGACAACAGAGACATTTCCCTGCTCCATGGGATATTACCCCATTCCAAACTACCATTCCTCCATTTCCCCCTTTGTAATCTTTTGACTACCGCCCACAGGATGGGTATGGGGTGCATAAAGATATTAAACTAAAGTGTGTGTGTGTGTGTGTGTGTGTGTGTGTGTGTGTGTGTGTGTGTGTGTGTGTGTGTGTGTGTGTGTGTGTGTGTGTGTGTGTGTGTGTGTGGTGTGTGTGACTCAACAATCAATATTTGCACCAATAACTCATTACAATTGTGACCGGGTGTGGAAGTGTGAATTGCTCATTACTCTATAATTTGTTCATGATTGTAGCCAAAGTATAAACGTAAGTAACCATTCTACAGAATTCATTACCTTTGTAACTTGTGAGCTCATTACCTTTGTACCTAGTTCAGCTATCAAAACTTTGGGGGCCCAGTCCCTGGACCCATTACGTACCTCTGTAATCTGTAAATACCTTTGTAACTTGTCATGATTGTGACCAGACTTACCTGGAGTTCATTACCTTTGTAAATTGTGAGTTCATTACCTTTGTAAATTGTGAGTTCATTACCTTTGTAAATTGTGAGTTCATTACCTTTGTAAATTGTGAGTTCATTACCTCTGTAACTTGCTCAGCTATCAAAACTTTGGAGTCCAGTCCCTGGACCAATTATGTACCTCTGTAATCTTTTGACTACCGCCCACAGGATGGGTATGGGGTGCATAATAAACATATTAAACTAACTAAACTAACCCCCCAAAACTCTTCTTAAATCACAACCAAAGCTTCGTCTTGAAGCCAAACATGATGCCTTAAGCTGTATTGATAACTTAGTCACACAGAACAATCTTTCACAAATTATTTACGTTGATGGTTCTGTTCACCAGGCCACTGGTGCAGCTGGTAGTGCTGCTGTTGTCACACAGAGTGATGGCTCTCATAAAGAAATTGGAGCACGCATCAATAACTGGGCCTCTACCCTTCAAACAGAACTGTTTGCCATACTCCTTGCACTCAAATGTGTCCATGTATCTAAGGTTGACACTTTAATTGTAACTGATTCTCTGTCATCCATAAATGCTCTCAACTCATTAAGTATAAATTGTGGCATGCTTGTGTCAGAAGCCAGACACAGGTATGGTAAGATTGTGGACAGTGGAGTCAGAGTGCACATGCTGTGGATTCCATCTCACATTGGTCTTCAGATGCATGATAGAAATGATAAATTGGCTAAGCTGTATGCTTTCAAAGAGGGGGTAGATTACAATCTTGGGTTGTCAGTTAGCAGTTTGAGAACAATAATACGAAAAGAACTTCAAATGAACTTTATTGACTTAAGACTTAGGGAGATTGACACAAGTCAGTCCATCTATCATCATTCCATCATGCAGGAGGAGCCACATGTCTATGGTGCATCAAACAAGATGAGCAGACTCTTGGATGTCACTACTGCCCGGCTCCGGCTGGGTTACAAGTATCTTTGGCAGGTTAAATCACCACCACCAGATGTAGACCAAACGAAATGTAAACTTTGCCAGATGGACTATTGTCACACATTGCGTCATTATGTACTGGAGTGTTTACCTGGAGTTTACCTGGAGAGAGTTTCGGGGGTCAACGCCCCCGCGGCCCGGTCTGTGACCAGGCCTCCTGGTGGATCAGCGCCTGATCAACCAGGCTGTTGCTGCTGGCTGCACGCAAACCAACGTACGAGCCACAGCCCGGCTGATCAGGAACTGACTTTAGGTGCTTGTCCAGTGCCAGCTTGAAGACTGCCAGGGGTCTGTTGGTAATCCCCCTTATGTGTGCTGGGAGGCAGTTGAACAGTCTCGGGCCCCTGACACTTATTGTATGGTCTCTTAACGTGCTAGTGACACCCCTGCTTTTCATTGGGGGGATGGTGCATCGTCTGCCAAGTCTTTTGCTTTCGTAGTGAGTGATTTTCGTGTGCAAGTTCGGTACTAGTCCCTCTAGGATTTTCCAGGTGTATATAATCATGTATCTCTCCCTCCTGCGTTCCAGGGAATACAGGTTTAGAAACCTCAAGCGCTCCCAGTAATTGAGGTGTTTTATCTCCGTTATGCGCGCCGTGAAAGTTCTCTGTACATTTTCTAGGTCGGCAATTTCACCTGCCTTGAAAGGTGCTGTTAGAGTGCAGCAATATTCCAGCCTAGATAGAACAAGTGACCTGAAGAGTGTCATCATGGGCTTGGCCTCCCTAGTTTTGAAGGTTCTCATTATCCATCCTGTCATTTTTCTAGCAGATGCGATTGATACAATGTTATGGTCCTTGAAGGTGAGATCCTTCGACATAATCACTCCCAGGTCTTTGACGTTGGTGTTTCGCTCTATTTTGTGGCCAGAATTTGTTTTGTACTCTGATGAAGATTTAATTTCCTCATGTTTACCATATCTGAGTAATTGAAATTTCTCATCGTTGAACTTCATATTGTTTTCTGCAGCCCACTGAAAGATTTGGTTGATGTCCGCCTGGAGCCTTGCAGTGTCTGCAATGGAAGACACTGTCATGCAGATTTGGGTGTCATCTGCAAAGGAAGACACGGTGCTGTGGCTGACATCCTTGTCTATGTCGGATATGAGGATGAGGAACAAGATGGGAGCTAGTACTGTGCCTTGTGGAACAGAGCTTTTCACCGTAGCTGCCTCGGACTTTACTCTGTTGACGACTACTCTCTGTGTTCTGTTAGTGAGGAAATTATAGATCCATCGACCGACTTTTCCTGTTATTCCTTTAGCGCGCATTTTGTGCGCTATTACGCCATGGTCACACTTGTCGAAGGCTTTTGCAAAGTCTGTATATATTACATCTGCATTCTTTTTGTCTTCTAGTGCATTTAGGACCTTGTCGTAGTGATCCAGTAGTTGAGACAGACAGGAGCGACCTGTTCTAAACCCATGTTGCCCTGGGTTGTGTAACTGATGGGTTTCTAGATGGGTGGTGATCTTGCTTCTTAGGACCCTTTCAAAGATTTTTATGATATGGGATGTTAGTGCTATTGGTCTGTAGTTCTTTGCTGTTGCTTTACTGCCCCCTTTGTGGAGTGGGGCTATGTCTGTTGTTTTTAGTAACTGAGGGACGACCCCCGTGTCCATGCTCCCTCTCCATAGGATGGAAAAGGCTCGTGATAGGGGCTTCTTGCAGTTCTTGATGAACACAGAGTTCCATGAGTCTGGCCCTGGGGCAGAGTGCATGGGCATGTCATTTATCGCCTGTTCGAAGTCATTTGGCGTCAGGATAACATCGGATAGGCTTGTGTTAATCAAATTTTGTGGCTCTCTCATAAAAAATTCATTTTGATCTTCGACTCTCAGTCTGGTTAGCGGCTTGCTAAAAACTGAGTCATATTGGGACTTGAGTAGCTCACTCATTTCCTTGTTGTCATCTGTGTAGGACCCATCTTGTTTAAGTAGGGGCCCAATACTGGACGTTGTTCTCGATTTTGATTTGGCATAGGAGAAGAAATACTTTGGGTTTCTTTCGATTTCATTTATGGCTTTTAGTTCTTCCCGCGATTCCTGACTCCTAAAGGATTCTTTTAGCTTAAGTTCGATGCTTGCTATTTCTCTGACCAGTGTCTCCCTGCGCATTTCAGATATATTGACCTCTTTTAGCCGCTCTGTTATTCTTTTCCGTCGCCTGTAAAGGGAGCGCCTGTCTCTTTCTATTTTACATCTACTCCTCCTTTTTCTTAGAGGAATAAGCCTTGTGCATACATCGAGTGCCACCGAGTTAATCTGTTCTAGGCATAAGTTTGGGTCTGTGTTGCTTAGTATATCTTCCCAGCTTATATCGGTTAGGACTTGGTTTACTTGGTCCCACTTTATGTTTTTGTTATTGAAGTTGAATTTGGTGAATGCTCCCTCGTGACTAGTCTCATTTTGTCGGTCTGGGGCTCCACGCATACATGTCTGAACCTCAATTATGTTGTGATCTGAGTATATTGTTTTTGATATGGTGACATTTCTTATCAGATCATCATTGTTAGTGAAGATGAGGTCTAGTGTATTCTCCAGTCTAGTAGGCTCTATTATTTGCTGGTTTAGATTGAATTTTGTGCAGAGATTTAAAAGCTCGTGTGAGTGTGAGTTTTCATCAGAGCTGCCTCCTGGTGTTATTACTGCAACAATATTATTTGCTATATTCCTCCATTTTAGGTGCCTTAAGTTGAAATCCCCCAGGAGCAAGATGTTGGGTGCAGGAGCTGGAAGATTTTCCAGACAGTGGTCAATTTTTAACAGCTGTTCCTGGAATTGCTGGGATGTTGCATCCGGAGGCTTGTAGACTACCACAATGACTAGGTTTTGGTTCTCGACCTTTACTGCTAAAACTTCCACTACGTCATTTGAGGCATTAAGCAGTTCTGTGCAAACAAGTGACTCTGCAATGTACAGGCCAACCAAATTAATGAATTTAGAAACAACTCACTCAGAAATGTTCAAGAAATGGCAAAGTATTTTATCCACAGTGGTATATTACAGACCATTCTGGAGAAATACCCTGACTTTGCTAGCTGTAAATAATGCATTACTATGTGTGTGTGTGTGTGTGTGTACTCACCTAGTTCTACTCACCTAGTTGAGGTTGCGGGGGTCGAGTCCGAGCTCCTGGCCCCGCCTCTTCACTGATCGCTACTAGGTCACTCTCCCTGAACCGTGAGCTTTATCATACCTCTGCTTAAAGCTATGTATGGATCCTGCCTCCACTACATCGCTTCCCAAACTATTCCACTTACTGACTACTCTGTGGCTGAAGAAATACTTCCTAACATCCCTGTGATTCATCTGTGTCTTCAACTTCCAACTGTGTCCCCTTGTTACTGTGTCCAATCTCTGGAACATCCTGTCTTTGTCCACCTTGTCAATTCCTCTCAGTATTTTGTATGTCGTTATCATGTCCCCCCTATCTCTCCTGTCCTCCAGTGTCGTCAGGTTGATTTCCCTTAACCTCTCCTCGTAGGACATACCTCTTAGCTCTGGGACTAGTCTTGTTGCAAACCTTTGCACTTTCTCTAGTTTCTTTACGTGCTTGGCTAGGTGTGGGTTCCAAACTGGTGCCGCATACTCCAATATGGGCCTACCGTACACGGTGTACAGGGTCCTGAACGATTCCTTATTAAGATGTCGGAATGCTGTTCTGAGGTTTGCTAGGCGCCCATATGCTGCAGCAGTTATTTGATTGATGTGCGCTTCAGATGTGCCTGGTGTTATACTCACCCCAAGATCTTTTTCCTTGAGTGAGGTTTGTAGTCTCTGGCCCCATAGACTGTACTCCGTCTGCGGTCTTCTTTGCCCTTCCCCAATCCTCATGACTTTGCACTTGGTGGGATTGAACTCCAGGAGCCAATTGCTGGACCAGGTCTGCAGCCTGTCCAGATCCCTTTGTAGTTCTGCCTGGTCTTCGATCGAGTGAATTCTTCTCATCAACTTCACGTCATCTGCAAACAGGGACACCTCAGAGTCTATTCCTTCTGTCATGTCGTTCACAAATACCAGAAACAGCACTGGTCCTAGGACTGACCCCTGTGGGACCCCGCTGGTCACAGGTGCCCACTCTGACACCTCGCCACGTACCATGACTCGCTGCTGTCTTCCTGACAAGTATTCCCTGATCCATTGTAGTGCCTTCCCTGTTATCCCTGCTTGGTCCTCCAGTTTTTGCACCAATCTCTTGTGTGGAACTGTGTCAAACGCCTTCTTGCAGTCCAAGAATATGCAATCCACCCACCCCTCTCTCTCTTGTCTTACTGCTGTCACCATGTCATAGAACTCCAGTAGGTTTGTGACAGGATTTCCCGTCCCTGAAACCATGTTGGCTACTGTTGATGAGATCATTCCTTTCTAGGTGTTCCACCACTCTTCTGATAATCTTCTCCATGATTTTGCATACTATACATGTCAGTGACACTGGTCTGTAGTTTAATGCTTCATGTCTGTCTCCTTTTTTAAAGATTGGGACTACATTTGCTGTCTTCCATGCCTCAGGCAATCTCCCTGTTTCGATAGATGTATTGAATATTGTTGTTAGGGGTACACATAGTATCATGTGGGAGTTCGACACGTGGATTAGGTAAGAAATACTCACGTAGGCTGGTAGTACGTATAATTATAGATAATGTGTGTAACGCCCTTGCAGCCGTACCTATCTCCTTGCTCACACTCGTAACACTGACTGACTGGCCGCCCGTACCCATATGTGAGAGGGTCTTTGAATAATGTCAGGTCAGCTCAATATGAATAGACAGTGACTCAGGCAGAGACGGTTGGTCGTGAGTCAACTGGCACAGTGGTTACTGGTAACTGGTTACTACTACTGAGAGCTCGGCGACGCTAATGTATGTCGTCCCGACATACAACTAATACAAACTAAGGCAGGTATACGGCTTGGGCTGATTCTATACAATGTCAAAGTACACAACAATTAAACATTATAACATACATAAGTAGAACATTGGAATGGAAGCTTACGTGACTGAAACTGTAATGCAATACAAGGTATACTATAGTACAACTTAAAACTCAACAAATGAACAACGAACTCAACGTTGAGATTACAAGTGATAAAAAAAAATTTTGATCGATCGATCTGTATTCATGTGATCTACGGATTCTGAGGAAGGAATATATACAAAGAAAGAGTGTTTAACAGAAAGGCAGATTCGGTGCACTCAAATCTAGACTGTTAACTCTCAGAACGCGGAGAGAACATGAACACAAAAAAAAAATTCTTGAATACTGATAAGTTGATACTGTAATTATTCATCTATACAGGTTATTTACATTTAACCCCAACTCTGCTAGGGTGAGATTGACATATGCAGAATGGGTGTCATCTCTGGGAGGATCAAACTCTGTAGCATTGGCTAACTCATGCTGTATTTGAGGCAAATCTGAATTGGAAGTTACAAATGATACTTGAGGATTTCTCAATACCTGTCGTGTACGTAGGGAATAACGACATTCAGGTTGATCATCTGACTGAGTATCAGAGGAAGAGAGTACAGGATCAGGAGGATTGTCAGAGTCTGTCACATTAGTCTGGGTTGGAACATCATTATCATCACATACTAACTTCATATGATCCAAATGCGATTCTTTATACTGACCAGTACTAATCTCTCTAACCTTATACTTATTACCAGTGATATGTTCAACTACTCGATAAGGACCAATAAACTTTTGATCAAGCTTTGGCATTGCAGACGTTTTGTTAAAGTTAATCAGCATAACTCTCGAACCTACTTTGATTTTGGATGGCTCTGATCGAGTGTTTGCGACTCTTGTAAATTCAGCTGTTGATTTATGAAGTGTTTCACGGATTCTTCTAAAAACACTTTGAGCTAAGCTGGTACGAGTTGCTATGAAATCATCAGGGTTGTAATTTGGTTTTGGATTAGAATATAACAACTCATAAGGCAAACGTTTATCTACACCATACAATGCATAATGTGGAGTGTCACCTATAGAAACATTGTAAGCAGAATTTATAGCACACTGCACATCAGGTATAACTTCATCCCAAGTTTCACTGTTGGGATTGATAGTGGCTCTCAAGACATCAAGTACTTTCTTATTGGTTCGTTCCGCTAACCCATTGCTGGCAGGATGATGAGGAACAATGATGGATTTAGAGATCTTGTACAAGGTGCACAAATTTTCAAGAATTTCATTACAGAATTCACCTCCATTATCTGTTACTAGGGACTTAGGAGTGGTATGCCTGCAGATAATGCGTTCTTTAAACGCTTTAGCTACTGTCTCGGCAGTCTTATCTGCAATAGGAACTAACTCACAATATCTGGTGAAATGGTCTACCATAACACACAGATGTTTGTTGCCTTGGAGGGAACATTGGAAATTAGTTAACAAATCTAGCGCAACTCTTTCCCAAGGTTCGCTAGTAGTTGGATATACTTGGATTGGGTTAGGACCATTAGCATTGCCTTTATGTTGCATGCAGACACTACATTTCTTAACATACTCAGAAATATCAGTTGCCATACGAGGCCAAAAGTATTTCAATCTGGCTTGTTTTACTGAACGATCCATACCAGGGTGTGCAACACCTGGTACATCGTGAACTAGCTGTAAGGCTACATTCACTAGTGACTGTGGAATTACTAACTGGTATACTCTTCTGCTAGGAGTACCCAACTCGGCTGTTCGATACAGTAATTCTTGGTTCATGACAAAGTCACTGATGGGTGCTGGTGGCTTCACAGTCAGAATAAGATCTTCCTGGAGCAGGAATCGAATCACACCAGACCACATGGGATCTGTTCGTTGAGCATTCTTTACATCTTCAGCACTAAATGGAGGGTCTGCAGTTACTATACTAACATGTCGCGATAAGGCATCTGCGACTACATTTGACTTGCCAGGTAAATGCTCAAAGGTGGGATTGAACTCTTGGATAGTCAAGGTCCATCTAGCTAACCTTCCAGTAGGTTGTTTGTTCTGGAATAAGGGTATCAGTGGAGCATGGTCTGTCAAGACATGAACAGAGTACTGATAAATAATGTCTCGGAAGTGCTTTAAAGACCATACTATTGCTAAAGCTTCTTGCTCAGTTACTGTATAATTACGTTCAGCCTTCGTAAGGACTCGGCTAGCAAATGCAACTGCGTTGTACTTGCCATCGGTCTTCTGAGCTAGTACGGCACCTATGCCAATTGAACTAGCATCAGTTGTCAGATAGAAGGGCTTAGAAAAATCTGGAAATTTCAAAATTGGAGCAGAAGTTAGCTTTTCTTTTAGAGTTTGGAATGCTCTTTCTTGACGGAAGGTCCAAACAAAAGGAGCATCTTTCTTAAGCAACTCAGTTAGAGGAGCAGCTATGGAAGAAAAATTGGCAATGAAAGATCTATAAAAACCTGCTAAGCCCACAAAGGATCTTACGGCATCAGCAGTTTTGGGAGTTGGAAAATTTAGTACTGCAGTTACTTTACTTTGGTCAGTCGTAACCCCTCTAGGAGTGACTACGTGACCAAGAAACTTAATTTCTGATCTGAAAAATTGACATTTAGACAGTTTGATCTTTAAATTGGCTTCTTCAAGCTTACCAAGTACTACATCAAGTCTTTTCAAGTGTGTATCCACGTCTTTAGACATGACGATTACGTCATCTAAGTACACCATAAGTGCATTACCTATGAGACCTCTAAAGATATTAGTCATGAGCCTTGAGAACGTGATAGGGGAAGATCGTAATCCAAACGCCATACGGAGGAAGTGATAATGACCTGTAGGAGTGGAGAATGCAGTTAGCTCTTGGCTGTCCTCGTGAAGAGGGACTTGCCAAAACCCTTGTAACAAATCCAGGGTTGAAAAGACTTTGTTATCTCCGATATTACGTAAAAGATCACCCAGTACAGGGAGTGGAAAGCGATCTGGAATGGTTTTCACGTTTAACTTCCTAAAGTCAATCACTGGGCGCCAAGTACCATCCTTCTTAGGTACTAGTATCAAGGGTGCATTCCAAGGGGAATTGCTAGGTGCAATAACTCCATCATCAAGCATTTGATTGATCAATTCTTCTGCGACAGCAACTTGTGAATGAGGCATTCTGTACGCAGGTATGTAGATAGGTCTAGTACCAGGTTCAAGTGGAATACGATGGGACAATAAGTTCGTTATACCCATCTTCTCACCTGGTAAAGCAATGGCTTTACGACGTTTGTTCAACAGAGTCAACAAACGCTTGACTTCATCTGGGAAGTCAGTGGGAGCTAAGTCTTTCTCCTCAACTGGTGGAACAGATTGATCCAGTGAAGTGGATGAGGTCTCCCCGGCAGAAATAGCACCGACCCACTGGTCAGGTGACAACTCATCCTCTACCTGAACAGGGTAAGGATAGTGAACAAGGTCAACAAGATTGGTATTTGCTCTGAGGCGAACACTGTGACCAGAAGTGTTGGCCAGGTAGAAATGGATCTTACTATCTCGTACAACATGTAAGGATGGTTCAACAAATAGGCCTTTTACTTTGCAAGAATCACTGTCAACTAGGACGTTATCACCATCTGGAACACTAGGTACAACTACAGACACTCTAGTGAGAGCACTAGCCGCAACAGAGACGTCTTTCTGCAGACGGCATGTGACATCAACAAGAGATGGCATTACTAGTTGCAAGTAATTGTTTTCCGACAAGGCGTCCCCTGTGGAGAAACTACTACTCGAACTAGCAGGCATTGCAGGGATAGGTTGTGCACTCAAGGCAATCTGAGTGTCCTCGGACACTTGAGGCATCGGACTATCCTGCAAGTCTGAAGGTATAGGTGGAACACTGATGGGAGTGACAGAATTACCAGTGCCTGACCGCTTGGGTACGCTACTGGAGAATGCATTAGCTTGTAAGGACTTAATCCGTACATCATACTCTGCAGCAGTATAACAGATTTCTGATCCAAGCTGGTAACCCCAGAATGGAACGATCAAGTCGTCAATTTGGGCATGCCATCGATAAGGGTCGAGCACAATGCGTAAGTCTCGCATGGAAGCAAATCCCAGTAGAAGGTCACCAGGGAAAGTAATCTGGTTGACAACAAGGAAGGAAACAGTGAAGTCTCTACCTTGGATAGAAAAGGTTAGGGAAGTCCGACCTCGGACACGCAGGTGAGAACCAGATACTCCACTAAGGGAGGACACATGAGTCGGTTCTACGAGAAGGACATGTCGTAACTTCTTATCCTTAAACAAAATAGACCTAATAATATTGACTTGCGCACCAGAGTCCATGAACAAATGAACGGGCGCATTATAAACAGATGCTTGCACTATAGGGCCTATGGTTGCATTGGAAGTTATGTGCAAACAAAAAGGTGGATTGTCATCAGAAAAGACTTGTTCTACTTCATCCCCAAAATCATCTATGTCAGAGACATGTGAAGCAACATCATCAGCAGGATTGTCATTCTCGAGACTGCTTAAGGCTTCAAAGGAATTGTGAACGGGGATGGTGTACTCATTATCACCTACTGTCACCATGGGACGGTTTGACTGGGGCGCTCGAATTCCCCCGAATTGGAAGAACGAGCCTGGTTCTGGTTAGTTTGAGAATTGGAAGAATGAGCCTGGTTCTGGTTATTTTGAGAACCACGATATCTGTTTGCTCTACGGGTTCTGCGGTTGGAACGGCCACGGAAAGACCTAGAGTACTGAAGGTTATAGAGAGCATTGCACTCAGATGTGTCATGTCCATGTATTCTATGATAAGTACAGTAGGAAAGATCTGGGTACTCATCATCGGTACGACGTCTCTTAGGGTAACTATCAGGACAATTAATTGCAATATGGCCACGGAAACCACAGTTGTAACAATTCCGCCGACTATGGTTACTGAATGTACTATGAATACTACGAGGTGTATAACGACTCTGTACACTGGTTCTTGGTGATCTCTGAGATGGTTGACGACCATGATTTGTCTCTGTGGCACAAACAAGAGGTGGTGCAGACTGAGGCATATGTGTGACATTACTTTTGATACAAGGGAAAGTACCCTGGGGGCACAAGGAACGTACATGATTTAAGGCTGTAAGTGGTTCCATCGTCACAGTTGGAGGATGAGCCTCATAAGCACACACAGAAGCAGGTGGCATTAGTTCTTTAATTGCTCCAAAAGCTGCCAATTTAGCAAACGATGCTGTGGATGGTTTATCCTCGTCAGGGACAAAAGATGATGATTGGACAGCATTGATAAATGATGATAAAAGTTTGTCTAATCTAACAGCAAATGCACTCAACGATTCATTACTCATGGGTGTAGCATTCACTAGTTCCCCAAGAACGACATATGGATCAGCTGTTTTTACTGGGACAAGGAAAGAACGAATCAGTTCCTCATATTGTGACCACTTAGTAAGATTCCTGAAGTCTCGCATATCAAGGAGATCAACAACGTGAACAGCAGCAGGGGATCGATAAAGAGCTTCTTTAGCAAGTCTGATAAGGCTTTCCTCTGAAGGAGGACCTTCAACTAGAGCACTAGCACGAGAACGAATGGCTGCAAACCATGCTTCAAGACTATGTACATGGCCATTGAATAAAGGTAACGCATCAAGGGAATCACGAGTATAACTATAGTATCTCGGTATCTGGGTCGGTCTGTCAGTCGCTAAGGAACTGTGAGGACTGATGACAGGGGCAACAGTAGCGTGAGAGGTCGGAGTGTCGACATTCACTAAAGTATCACTTGACGGTATGTGAGACATAATGGCAAAGTAGCACGAGAACAAATAAGGCAAAAATAATGAACAATAAAAATGATATAAAATTCTAGAATTGAAATAAAAGATATACAACTAATTCTGCAGAAGGAATAAAAAAAAAATGTCTAAGATACACTGCAAGAGGAAGGACAACTCAAGGTCAAGAAAAATTTACATTGAAATATACAAGTAAAAATATTACTGGAGACTGAATTAAATGCAAAATGAGCTGTCTTTACTCTTGCTAATAAAGAAATTAATTAATTAAATTTTAAATCAAAGTAAAAGTATAAAATAAAATTATTAAATTGTTAACTGGGAAATTTAAGTATTTTCTAAGAATGCATAGACAAAATTAAAATATAAATCATAAAAATATCAATAAAAGAAAATAATTCACTGCAGAACAAGTGCAACAAAATAATTCACTGCAGAACAAGTGCAACAAAATAATTCACTGCAGAACAAGTGCAACAAAATAATTCACTGCAGAACAAGTGCAACAAAATAAAGTGTAGAAATAATCACTGCAGTAATAAAGTGTCACTGGGAAAACTCAGGTTAAATGATAAAATTAAAATATGAAGAAAAAACTGATTGAACACTTTAACTCTTAATTGTAAATTAGACAAAACAATTTACTCAAGCAGAGTAAAGAAAACACTTTACGTTAAAAGTAATTAAAATTTCATCAAGAGTGAATTTGATCAAAGAAATATAAAAATATGAATAAAATAAAACAAAGGAACAAAACGGGTAGGTTAACACTTACAGTGGCAGGGCACACTTCATTATTATAATATATTCTTACAACAAAATCCTGCTGTGACTGATACGACAATACAACAAAATCTTGCTGTGACTGATACGACAAAAATTTGCTGGCAAAAATAATGGTACACAGTCTGCGAAAAAAATAGAGGAATGAGACACTGCTGGCATACAAAAAAAAAGACACACATAGAAATAAATGGATAATTTGGTATACTGGGGTGAATATCACTGCATGAAATACAATGACAATTACTGGAGAATACAACGCTGAAAGAATACACAATAAAAAAAAAATGAATCACTTCACACAGAGTGACTGACTGGTACACTACACAATAATACTTACTAGAGACAGGAGTAGCATAAAGAAAAACACAGATAAAAAAAATATAAGATGAGTGAAAACACTGAAAAACACAAGGTTTAGAGTACACAAGAAATTTACTATAAATGTCTCACACACGCAAATGTCTTTAAATGCTAGAAAAAATGACTCTAAATTATCACTGAAGTCTGTAGTAGTCGGGTGATTACTGGTGATGAGGGTAGGTTGTAGGTTGTCCTGCGCGGTGACTGATGCCTCCTACACTCACTGTTGTCGGAAGAAATGCGCTCACTCGGTGAACTCCCATAATTGGATTTTATCGGTGGCGCTCACCTACAATCTCTTGACCAATTATGTGAGCCAAAACAGTAGTAGGACCCGGTACAAGGGTGCAAACAACCACAGGTAGATGAGGTGGGTGTCTGGTGGTGGGTGGATAGTGTGTGGAGGGAGAGAGTATGGTGGGTGAGACTCTCGCTGGGGCACTGCCGCGCACCCCACTCTACCCACGAAGGTGGCTTGATAAGCCACTCTATGCCACAGGAATGGTGAAAACCACTCTTAGCATCCAACAGGGAGCACAAAGCGATATAGACAATACTTCAGAGGAACTTGGCTTACTTCTTACTGCGTGGCTTACTTCTCTCTCGCAGCTGGGTTAGAAGCTGGGTTGGCTGACTGGCTTACCCCACGAGAATGGCTGATTGGAAGATGTGTAACGATGCACAAAGCACGGAGGAGCAGTTGGATGACAGGAGACAGGCTGGATGATAGGCTGACTGGCATTCACTTCCACAGTCTGGCTTACTGACTGGCTTAATTGCAAAATCCGGGTCAACCCCTCGGAGATTGAAGCAATTAGCACACGAACTAAGCCAGGAAGCTTGAAACGGCTGCAACAGGCTTGCAGGCTGAAGGTGGTGAGTGAAGGTAAGGCGGCTGGCTGGGCTGGCTGGAGGTTCACCTTTGACCCTGCCGCTACTCACAAACAGACTTCTAACGTCTTGAATTACTCGTAAAAACTAAATCCACGCTCCACACCGGTGCCACCATTTATCATGTGGGAGTTCGACACGTGGATTAGGTAAGAAATACTCACGTAGGCTGGTAGTATGTATAATTATAGATAATGTGTGTAACGCCCTTGCAGCCGTACCTATCTCCTTGCTCACACTCGTAACACTGACTGACTGGCCGCCCGTACCCATATGTGAGAGGGTCTTTGAATAATGTCAGGTCAGCTCAATATGAATAGACAGTGACTCAGGCAGAGACGGTTGGTCGTGAGTCAACTGGCACAGTGGTTACTGGTAACTGGTTACTACTACTGAGAATAGTGCCTCTGCTCCCTCTCTCAATATGCATGGGGAGATGTTATCTGGCCCCATTGCCTTTGAGGTATCTAGCTCACTCAGAAGCCTCTTCACTTCTTCCTCGGTTGTGTGCGCTGTGTCCAGCACATGGTGGTGTGCCCCACCTCTCCGTCTTTCTGGAGCCCCTTCTGTCTCCACTGTGAACACTTCTTTGAATCTCTTGTTGAGTTCCTCACATACTTCACGGTCATTTCTTGTTGTCTCTCCTCCTTCCTTTCTTAGCCTGATTACCTGGTCCTTGAATGTTGTTTTCCTCCTGATGTGGCTGTACAACAGTTTCGGGTCAGATTTGGCTTTCGCTGCTATGTCATTTTCATATTGTCTTTGGGCCTCCCTTCTTATCTGTGCATATTCGTTTCTGGCTCTACGACTGCTCTCCTTATTCTCCTGGGTCCTTTGCCTTCTATATTTCTTCCATTCCCTAGCACACTTGGTTTTTGCCTCCCTGCACCTTTGGGTAAACCATGGGCTCATCCTGGCTTTTTCATTATTCCTGTTACCCATGGGTACAAACCTCTCCTCAGCCTCCTTGCATTTTGTTGCTACATATTCCATCATCTCATTAACTGGCTTCCCTGCCAGTTCTCTGTCCCACTGAACCCCGTTCAGGAAGTTCCTCATTCCTGTGTAGTCCCCTTTCTTGTAGTTTGGCTTCATTCGTCCTGGCCTTCCTGCTTCTCCCTCCACTTGTAGCTCTACTGTGTATTCGAAGCTTAAAACCACATGGTCACTGGCCCCAAGGGGTCTTTCATATGTGATGTCCTCGATATCTGCACTACTCAAGGTGAATACTAAGTCCAGCCTTGCTGGTTCATCCTCTCCTCTCTCTCTTGTAGTGTCCCTTATGTGTTGGTACATAAAGTTTTCCAGTACCACCTCCATCATCTTAGCCCTCCATGTATCTTGGCCCCCATGCGGGTCCAAGTTCTCCCAATCGATCTCCTTGTGGTTAAAGTCACCCATGATCAGGAGCTTTGCCCTGCATGCATGAGCTCTTCTGGCCACTCTAGCCAGTGTGTCAACCATCGTTCTATTGCTCTCGTCGTACTCTTGCCTTGGCCTCCTGCTGTTCTGTGGTGGGTTATACATCACTGCTATTACCACCTTGGGACCTCCAGAGTGAAGCATTCCCGCTATGTAATCACTTTCTTCTCTGCTGTCTCCTCTCTCCAGCTCATCAAAATTCCAGCGATTTTTGATCAGCAATGCCACTCCTCCACCCCCCCTGTTCCCTCTGTCTTTCCTCAGGATTTGGTATCCCGTTGGAAAGATGGCATCTGTTATCATACCTGTAAGCTTGGTTTCTGTGAGAGCTATGATGTCCGGTGATGCCTCTTTGACTCTTTCATGCCACTCCTCCCACTTATTTGTTATACCATCAGCGTTTGTGTACCATACCTTCAGTTTCCTTTCCAACACTGTGGTTTGTGGGGCCTGTGAGGGTGGGAGACCTGGTGGCATACTGTGGGATTCTATAGCTCGGTGTTGGGTGCAACTTCTCTTCAGAATCTCCCAAGAGCACAGTGTCATCAGCAAAGAGCAACTGTGACAACTCCCAATTTATGTGTGATTCTTTATCTTTTAATTCCACGCCTCTTGCCAAGACCCTCGCATTTACTTCTCTTACAACCCCATCTATAAATATATTAAACAACCATGGTGACATCACACATCCTTGTCTAAGGCCTACTTTTACTGGGAAATAATTTCCCTCTTTCCTACATACTCTAACTTGAGCCTCACTATCCTTGTAAAAACTCTTTACTGCTTTCAGTAACCTACCTCCTACACCATACATTTGCAACATCTGCCACATTGCCCCCCTATCCACCCTGTCATACGCCCTTTCCAAATCCATAAATGCCACAAAGACCTCTTTAGCCTTATCTAAATACTGTTCACTTATATGTTTCACTGTAAACACCTGGTCCACACACCCCCTACCTTTCCTAAAGCCTCCTTGTTCATCTGCTATCCTATTCTCCGTCTTACTCTAAATTCTTTCAATAATAACTCTACCATACACTTTACCAGGTGTACTCAACAGACTTATCCCCCTATAATTTTTGCACTCTCTTTTGTCCCCTTTGCCTTTATACAAAGGAACTGTTCAACTGCCTCCCAGCATACATAAGGGGGATTACCAACAGACCCCTGGCAGTCTTCAAGCTGGCACTGGACAAGCACCTAAAGTCGGTTCCTGACCAGCCGGGCTGTGGCTCGTACGTTGGTTTGCGTGCAGCCAGCAGCAACAGCCTGGTTGATCAGGCTCTGATCCACCAGGAGGCCTGGTCACAGACCGGGCCGCGGGGGCGTTGACCCCCGGAACTCTCTCCAGGTAAACTCCAGGTAAAGGGCTCCCATTATCATTTACACCTGGCACCCCAAACTTACCTACCACACCCTCTCTAAAAGTTTCTCCTACTTTAGCATTCAGATCCCCTACCACAATTACTCTCTCACTTGGTTCAAAGGCTCCTATACATTCACTTAACATCTCCCAAAATCTCTCTCTCCTCTCTACATTCCTCTCTTCTCCAGGTGCATACACGCTTATTATGACCCACTTTTCGCATCCAACCTTTACTTTAATCCACATAATTCTTGAATTTACACATTCATATTCTCTTTTTTCCTTCCATAACTGATCCTTCAACATTACTGCTACCCCTTCCTTTGCTCTAACTCTCTCAGATACTCCAGATTTAATCCCATTTATTTCCCCCCACCGAAACTCCCCTACCCCCTTCAGCTTTGTTTCGCTTAGGGCCAGGACATCCAACTTCTTTTCATTCATAACATCAGCAATCATCTGTTTCTTGTCATCCGCACTACATCCACGCACATTCAAGCATCCCAGTTTTATAAAGTTTTTCTTCTTCTCTTTTCTAGTAAATGTCTACAGGAGAAGGGGTTACTAGCCCATTGCTCCCGGCATTTTAGTCGCCTCATACGACACGCATGGCTTACGGAGGAAAGATTCTTTTCCACTTCCCCATGGACAATAGAAGAAATAAAGAAGAACAAGAGCTATTTAGAAAAAAGAGAAAAGCCTAGATGTATGTATATATATATATATATATATATATATATATATATATATATATATATATATATATATATATATATATATATGCATGTGCGTGTCTGTGAAATGTGACCAAAGTGTAAGTAGGAGTAACAAGATATCCCGGTTATCTAGCGTGTTTATGAGACAGAAAAAGAAACCAGCAATCCTACCATCATGCAAAACAGTTGCAGGTTTCTGTTTCACAGTCATCTGGCAGGACGGTAGTACTTCCCTGGGTGGTTGCTGTCTACGAACCTACTACCTACTACTAAATATAGCCCCAATTTCTCTATTATAGAACCTTTCACAATTTTTCTTTCCATCATCAATTTAATCTCATTTCCATAGATTTCTTCTTGTACCCTCTTTATCCAATATTCAAGAGGATGTGAAAACTTATATGAGATATTCATCTTGTTTAAAAATTTAAACACCAACTTAGTTACATTGATTAGTTTGAGTAAAGAAGAATATCTATTTATATCAATGGCTAGGGAAGGACAAACTATTGGAGCGGTGGTCACAGTAATTTCAACAGGAGCAATATATGCCTTTTGTACAGGCCAATTAGCTTTATTTACCAACCAGCTCGGTCCTTTAAACCATGATACAGCATTTACAAATTTAGCATAAGGTAAACCTCGAGACAAGAAATTAGCTGGATTCTCCTCACCAGGTATATGATTAAATGTTAACATATGCTAACCCAAACTATTATACTTCTCTTGCATCTGATTAATTTCAGCAACTCTGTTTTGTACGTACACAATTTTACTGTTTCCATTACGAATCCATTGTAAGGATACCTCATTATCAGACCAAATTACAGTGTTGCTAATATTTATCTCCTGCAACTTATTTCTTATATAATTAGCTAATTTGACACCTACATAAATGGCTGTTAATTCCAACTGAGGCAAGGTACGTGATTTAATTGGAGACACTTTAGCCTTAGACATAACAAAAGAAATAACACTATTACATTGAAGATAAGCAACTGCTCCATATGCCAATTTTGAAGCATCACAAAAAATGTGGAGTACATTTTTCCCATTTGGATTGGCCACCTGGCGTGGGAACTCCAACATTGGAATTTTTTCATAATCACCAGTTAATTCATCCCACCTGTTAATGAATTCCTCAGGTAGAATTTCATCCCAAGGACATTTAAGTTTCCAAGCTTCCTGTATTAATAATTTCCCTCTTATAGTAAGGGGTGACACTAAACCTAGTGGATCAAAACATTTGGAAACTTCAGCAAGCAAGACTCTCTTAGTTAATTTATTGGGCATACTGTAATTATTAGGTTTTAACATTAACAAATCTCTCTCAGTATCCCAAGTTAAACCCAATACATTACTACATTTTGGCACCTCATCTCCAGGGTAATCTTTACTTATTTTGTCCTTTAATTTGGACAAATTACTATTCCATTCCCTCAGAGGCATATTTGCACTTTGCATTATTTTATTAGCCTCTCTATAAGTCATTAACAGTTCCTCTTCAGTTGACGTCACACCCAGGAAATTGTCCACATAAAATTGTTTGCTCATTACTTTACTCAATGGACTTTCCATACGTTTAAGGTGTGCATTTATCGTCGCTTGAAGTAGGAACGGACTGGATGTAGCACCAAATAATACGCTCCTAAAGCGAAAGGTTTTCAGAGAGCTAAGTGGGTCACTAGGATTCTCAGGCCATAAGAAGCGGGTACAATCCCGGTCACCCTCTTGTAAACACACTCTTAGGAAAGCTTTACTTATGTCAGCCGTAAAGGCATAATTTTTTATCCTGAAATTTAATAAGATATCTCCTAATTTTTCCATCAACGACAGACCTGTCATCAAACAGTCATTTAAACTAGGTACATTTTTGTTACTTCTGGCACTACAATTAAACACAATTCTCAGAGGAGTGGTCTTAGAATCCTTCTTCACTCCGTGATGTGGCAAATAGTGACCATAAATTTTGGCTTGCTCAGGAGGTACCACTTCTATAAATTTATTAATTAACTGCTCAGCAATTATATCATTATAGGCAGTTAACAATTCTGGTGTCTTACTCAGTTCGCGGAGCTGAGCCTTAGTCATGAATTATTATTACAAGGAATCCTACCATACATTACATGGCCTCCTGCAGTCTTCAAAAGGGTGACATCACATTTCTTTACCATACCCTTTACAAAGGAGTCACTACCTATCAAAATATTTATTGGGCCTACAGAATCATCACTTACACCAGAAGGTGCTAAATTTACATTATGTGAGAGTCTTTCTGTAGCTTTATAAGCCCTGCTGTAGATATTTTCTCTGGAAGTCTATCTACAATTACTGCATTAACACGTTTTTTCTCATTGCCCAACCTGACAGTTACATAAACAGTGTCATACAATTGAGCTCTTTTATCTGAGAGAAAACCAGATAATTTTAGAGTGGTAGGATCGCCCATTTGTACTTTCATCCCATCAAGACATTTACGTTTAATGAAAGTACATTGGGATCCTTGGTCTAATAATGCAGTTACATTTTTTTTTATTTATGCCTTTTATCATCAATTTTTACCTGTAACACAGGCAATGCTACTTCAGCAAAACCATCATTATTAACATTAGCAGCAATTTTTTACATTAGCTACTGTTGTGTCAGAATTGTCAACATTATCATTGTTATCAACATTATCATATAGACCCTTACACATGACTATATGGTGTCTTCCTTTGTGACATTGATAACAGTTGTTTAATTTGGCATGACAA
Source organism: Cherax quadricarinatus (assembly GCF_038502225.1). Lineage (NCBI taxonomy): Eukaryota > Metazoa > Arthropoda > Malacostraca > Decapoda > Parastacidae > Cherax > Cherax quadricarinatus. The sequence continues at coordinate 22,935,905 of NC_091345.1, forward strand.
CCCTTTACATAGTGATTACCTAAACACCTTATACATCTGTCAAGTTCCTCCAATCTTTCAACTTTATCATTCCATGAATTGTATGCATTGCAATTCTTAGAAAAATGAGTACCCTTGCAGAAAAGACAATCTATCTTTTCTCTGACTGGTTTCTTATTAACTGGGCTACTCTTAGGAGGGTACTTATTCTTCTTACCTTTTGGAGAATCATTATTTCTGATTCTTGCTACTTGATATGCACCTATGCAACTATTTTTAGGAAATGAATTTTGATTATTACCATTGGGATAATTTTTCCCTTTGTGAAACTTGACAGATACTTCAGAGTTATTATGTGTTGCATCTTTAAAATGAGTTGGTTGGCTGGTCTGCAACTGAACAATTAATTCTTGTAGACCTAGTCTTATTTCCTCTAGACCAAAATAACCCTTGTGATACTTGTTCGAGAACCATTCAAGTGTTTTACTGCTTAATTTATTCTGTACCATGGCACTCAATAACCAGTCTGATTCCTTCAGATTATATTAATTACTTAAAGTTTTGAGAGTGCTCTCCAGTTTAACTCTAAACTGCTGTAAACCTTTGTAAGTGTGATCTGGAGATTTTAAATTAACAATGATATTCACTAGATCCAACCTATTTTGTTCTATATTACCATAAGTGACCTTCAACAAGTCAACTGCTTCCTTGTAAGAGTCATCTACATTGGGAAAGGCTTGTATTTGTATGTGAGCATCTCCTCTTACCTGTCCTTTGAGGTAAAATAATTTAGTTACACAGGCTAGGTCACTCCTGTCATGCACAGCTGCTTTAAAAATTGACCAAAATTCCTCCCAATTTTCTCCAGGATTAAACACAGGTAAACATAATTCTGGGAGTTTTGGCAAAGACATATTATTTGTTGGAGCAGACTGATTAACTGCCTGGTTTACACATTTTAATTTATTCAAGACCTGACTTTTACAAGAAAGAATCTTTTCCTCTAATTCATAATACTGATTAATCATAAGATCTACTTCAGTCTCATCTACACAGTTTACTAACAAATCTCCTTCATATTTGTTGTAATATAATTTGTATGAATCATATCTATTACCTAAAGCATCTAAACACAATTTTAAATCATCAGTATTCACAGTTTCTTGATTCATTAATTCCAAACATTTATTGTATGCTTTTGTTACATGCCTTTTTCTAGCTTGCAGTGATGCTTTTTTTGATCTGTATTCCATATGTTTGTCTTCTATATTAATTTCCTCATTTTCAGCCATGATGCAATGTATTAAATTCAACTATATTAATAACACTGATTACAACTTACAACACTGATACAACTTACCTTTGAATAAATCCTAGCTACTTGAGCTTAGCAATTACATGTAAGAAAATTATAATATAAATTTTAGCTACACTTGAGCTTAGCAATTACACATATACTGATATAAATCTTGGCCAGAATTGGCTTATCAAAATTAATATTATACAAATACATTAATATAAATCCTAGCCACTTGAGCTTAGCAATTACATGCAAGAAAATTGCAATATAAATTTTAAATACACATTAATAATGTTAGCTACACTTGAGTTTAGTAATTACACATACACTGATATAAATCTTGGCCAGAATTGTCTTATCAAATTAATATTATACAAATTAATATAAATCCTTGCCAGAATTTGGCATAGCAAAATTAATATTATACACAATATGATCTTTAGCCACACTTGGCTTATCTAAATTAATATTATACAAATTAATATAAATCCTTGCCAGAATTTGGCATAGCAAAATTAATATTATACACACTAATATAATCTTTAGTCGTACTTGACTTGGCTTATCCAAATTAATATTGTAATAATTAAATCCACTACACATTAAGTAAATTTGTGAACTTAACATCCACCTCCTGTCATTTCACATATAATTATTAAGTAATTAACTAATTAATAACTTCACTAATTACATCCGGTTTGAAGGACCAATGGGCAAATTAAATATGGAAAATTACATTTATCTGAATGTAACTCATTATGTACATAACAGTAAATGATAACAAAGATAATTATTATTATCAGTTACATAGACAAGTAGGAATTTGGGACACCTAGGTCGCAAAAATGTCCCCCTTCGATACCTACAACTGTCTTATCCACAAGTTGCTCTAGACCTATTAATTACAAATGGAATATGTATCACCAGGAATTCTGGTAAATATATAAATTTGTGGACTGTATATTAAAAATAATAAATGATTATATATATATATATATATATATATATATATATATATATATATATATATATATATATATATATATATATATATATATATATATATATATACATATACATAACAGAAGGAGAATATCTTAAAATCACTCACCAATTTGACTGGAGATCAAGGTGTATCATACTCAGAAAAACTCAGTAACTAAATTTATGAAAATACTGGCCAGAATTATAACACGAATCTAGATAGCTTATCTGAGGTTCCTGGAGCTGTCTTGTCCAGTTGTCTGATATCTCAATTTATGCAGGAATGCATATCCAACAATTTCGCCTCCTATTTGAGAGGTGTCAACCCAATTTTACCTCTAGAGCACGAAAATTCTTCACATTATTAACTAACGTCTGCTACTCAATTCAAAACAACAATGGCGAGTCTCGTCTGTGCAGGCGCAGGCTTCTTTCCCATTTTTTAATAACATAAATTTTATTAAATACAGTATGGCCATCTATTTACATATAACTACTGTATTTTTGGAAAATATATACAGTATTTTCCACAATACTTAAATAATCATACCATGTTTTTTTCTTGGCCCATGGTGAGCTTTACTAAACACCCCTCAAGGGAGGTTCCTTGATATTGGTAAGGGGCTCTTGATCTAGGGAACTGGATCTTTGCTCAACTTCCCTTCCATCCCCCACATGCGCTATATAATCCTACGGGTTTTGCGCTCCCCCATAATTATAATAATAATAATCTGACAGGGTACTTAATAGTAACAATAAACTACGACAGATAAGTCATGCTGGATTATATTAGGTCAAATGTTACATAATTTAATATATATAAAACCTTTGTAACCGCTTAAAATTGAGCAAGTAGTCAAATACAATAAAATTTAGGTGGTGATCCCCTCAGAAGCATCTGGCAAGATGTCTCATTCAACACAGTTTATTTTTCATTGTCGCTATTTGCAACACTTGAGCCATAACATCAATATTACTTTATACACAAGATGGACGTTATAGTCGAAGAGAATAAAATAAACATTTGTGGTTCAGAGATGATAATATTGTTAAAGCCAATAAGTGTATTGGGGAAAATATAAAACTGTGCTAGATGAGAAGAGTGACGTCACTGTTTTCATGCTAACATCTGGTGCACCTAGTTACTAGAGCAGTACCTAGTGAGGACTTATACCTAGTTACTGGAGCAGGAGCAGCAACACCTAGTTACTGGAGCAGGAGCAGCAACACCTAGTTACTGGAGCAGCAACAGCACTAGGATGGGGGAGGCCGAGGAGAGTAGGTTGGCAGGTTATTATGGAGAGCTGAAGAAGTTTATTGAGAACAACAACTACCAGAAGGTCATTAAGGTTGCTAATAAAAGTAAGTAGTGGTTGATGGTGGTGGTGGTTGATGGTGGTGGTGGTTGATGGTGGTGGTTGATGGTAGTAATGGTGGTAGTGGTGGTGGTTAGTGGTGGTGGCTGATGGTGGTAGTGTGGTGGTTGATGGTAGTAATGGTAGATGGTGGTAGTGTGGTGGTTGATGGTGGTAGTGGTTGATGGTGGTAGTGTGGTAGTTGATGGTAGTAATGGTGGTAGTGGTTGATGGTGGTAGTGTGGTGGTTGATGGTGGTAGTGGTTGATGGTGGTAGTGTGGTAGTTGATGGTAGTAATGGTGGTTGATGGTGGTAGTGTGGTGGTTGATGGTAGTAATGGTAGTGGTTGATGGTGGTAGTGGTGGTTGATGGTAGTAATGGTGGTGGTTGATGGTGGTAGTTGATGGTAGTAATGATGGTAGTGGTGGTGGTTGATGGTGGTAGTGGTGGTTGATGGTAGTGGTGGTGGTTGGTAGTGGTGGTGGTTGATGGTAGTGGTGGTGGTTGATGGTGGTGGTGGTTGATGGTGGTAGTGGTGGTGGTTGATGGTAGTTGATGGTAGTGGTGGTTGATGGTGGTGGTGGTGATTGATGGTGGTAGTAGTGGTGGTTGATGGTGGTGGTGGTGATTGATGGTGGTTGATGGTGGTGGTGGTTGGTAGTGGTGGTGGTTGATGGTAGTGGTGGTGGTTGATGGTGGTGGTTGATGGTAGTGGTGGTTGATGGTGGTAGTTGATGGTAGTGGTGGTTGATGGTGGTGGTGGTGGTTGATGGTGGTAGTGGTGATTGATGGTGGTGGTGGTTGATGGTGGTAGTGGTGGTGGTTGATGGTAGTTGATGGTAGTGGTGGTTGATGGTGGTGGTGGTGATTGATGGTGGTAGTGGTGGTTGATGGTGGTGGTTGATGGTGGTGGTGGTGATTGATGGTGGTAGTAGTGGTGGTTGGTAGTGGTGGTGGTTGATGGTAGTGGTGGTGGGGGATGGTGGTGGTTGATGGTAGTGGTGGTTGATGGTGGTAGTTGATGGTAGTGGTGGTTGATGGTGGTGGTTGGTGGTGGTGGTGGTTGATGGTGGTAGTGGTGGTGATTGATGGTAGTGGTGGTGGTTGATGGTGGTAGTGGTGGTGGTTGATGGTGGTAGTGGTGGTTGATGGTGGTAGTGGTGGTTGATGGTAAGTGGTGGTTGATGGTGGTAATAGTGGTGGTTGATGGTGGTAGTGGTGGTGGTTGATGGTGGTAGTGGTGGTGGTTGATGGTGGTAGTGGTGGTGGTTGATGGTAGTAGTGGTGGTTGATGGTAGTAGTGGTCGTTGATGGTAGTAGTGGTGGTTGATGGTGGTAGTGGTGGTTGATGGTGGTAAGTGGTGGTTGATGGTAATAGTGGTGGTTGATGGTGGTAGTAGTGGTGATTGATGGTGGTGGTGGTTGATGGTGGTAGTTGATGGTAGTTGAGCATCAGTGATCTCAGCCTCCTGAGGAATTGGTTTAGATTGATAGGGGTAAGTTTATTTAGGTACAGGTATACGTAAGTACAATTATCATACATAGTTTAACGTGTGTAAATTACCTGGAATGACCCATATCATCTTCCCATTGTATCTCATTTAGGTCATAATTTATAGGGTCCCAGTTGATGTTCTTGTTGAAATTTAATTTATTGAATTTACCTCTCACGACCGAGTATATTTCTGCCACAGGCCTCTGTGCACACTGGTCTGAACCTCGATAATGTTGTGGTCTGACACTGTAGAATTTGACACCATTATGTCCCAGACCAGATTCCATTGTTAATAAATATGGGGTCTAGGGTGTTTCAAAATATGGCCGTAGCGCTCCAAACCTTGATTTTCTCCATAAGAAAGCATGTAAAAAAACGTAGATCTACGTTTGGAGTGCCACACGAGTGAACGTAGATCTACGTTTGGAGTGCCACACGAGTGAACGTAGATCTACGTTTGGAGTGCCACACGAGTGAACGTAGATCTACGTTTGGAGTGCCACACGAGTGAACGTAGATCTACGTTTGGAGTGCCACACGAGTGAACGTAGATCTACGTTTGGAGTGCCACACGAGTGAACGTAGATCTACGTTTGGAGTGCCACACGCGTGATCTCGTTTGGAGTGCCCACGCGTGAGCGATAGATCTCGTTTGGGTGCCGCAGTGAGCGTAGATCTACGTTTGAGTGCGTTTGGACCGCACGAGGTGAGCGTGATCTCGTTTGGAGTGCCACCGCGGTGAGCGTGATCTTTCGTTTGGGTGCCACCGCAGTGAGCGTAGATCTACGTTTGGAAGTGCCACCGCGAGTGAGCGTAGATCTCGTTTGAGTGAGCAGTGAGCGTAGATCTCGTTTGGAGGGTGCCACCGCAGTGAGCGTGATCTAGAGTGCCACCTCGGTGAGCGTGTCCACGTTTGAGTGCCACGTGAGCGTAGATCTACGTTTGGAGTGCACGAGTGAGCGTGATCTCGTTTGGAGTGCCGCACGAGGTGAGCGTGGATCGTTTGGAGTGCCACCTGCAGTGAGCGTAGATCTCGTTTGGAGGGTGCCCGCGAGTGAGCGTAGATCTGCGTTTGGAGTGCCTGCAGTGAGCGTGAATCTGCGTTTGGGTGCCACACGAGTGAGCGTAGATCTCGTTTGGAGTGCCGCAGTGAGCGTAGATCTCGTTTGGAGTGCCACCGCAGTGAGCGTAGATCTCGTTTGAGGGTGCCACGGTGAGCGTAGATCTCGTTTGGATGCCACCGCAGTGAGCGTGGATCTCGTTTGGAGTGCCACAGTGAGCGTAGATCTGCGTTTGGAGTGCCACCGCAGTGAGCGTAGATCTACGTTTGGAAGTACCACTGCAGTGAGCGTAGATCTCGTTTGGAGTGCCACCGCGGTGAGCGTAGATCTCGTTTGGAGTGCCCTGCAGTGAGCGTAGATCGTTTGGGTGCCGCGTGACGTGTCTCCACACGAGGTGAGCGTGATCTGCGTTTGGAGTGCCACAGTGCGTAGAGCGTTTGGGAGTCGCGGTGAGCGTGATCGTTTGGGTGCCACGCAGTGAGCGTAGATCTCGTTTGGAGTGCCACGAGGTGAGCGTGATCTGCGTTTGGAGTGCAGTGAGCGTAGATCTCGTTTGAGGGTGCCACCGCGAGTGAGCGTAGATCTCGTTTGGAGTGCCACCGCAGTGAGCGTAGATCTCTACGTTTGGTCCTGCAGTGAGCGTGATCTCGTTTGGAGTGCCACCTGCAGTGAGCGTAGATCTCGTTTGGAGTGCCGCGAGCGTAGATCTGGAGTGAGCGGTGGCGTAGATCTCGTTTGGAGTGCCACCGCAGTGAGCGTGATCTGCGTTTGGAGGGTGCCTGCAGTGAGCGTGATCTCGTTTGGAGTGCCACTGCAGTGAAAGCGTAGATCGTTTGGAGTGCGTGCTAGTGCCAGCGGCGTAGATCTACGTTTGGGTGCCGCAGTGACGTAGATCTCGTTTGGAGGGTGCCACCGCAGTGAGCGTAGATCTCGTTTGGGTGCTGCAGGTGACGTAGATCTGCGTTTGAGTGCCACGCATGACGGCGTGATCTCGTTTGGAGTGCCACGCGGCCGAGGCGTGATCTCGTTTGGAGGGTGCCACCGCGGCGAGCGTGATCTCGTTTTGGAATGCCTACGAGCGAGCGTGATCTCGTTTGGAGTGCCACCTGACGTAGATCTGTTTGACGCGGCGACGTGATCTCGTTTGGAGTGCCACCGCAGCGAGCGAGATCGTTTGGGTGCCTGCAGCGACGTCTCGTTTGGAGTGCCACGCGGCGACGTAGATCTCGTTTGGGTGCCCTGCAAGGGCCGTGAATCTCCTTTGGAGTGCCACGCGGCGGAGCGTGATCTACGTTTGGAGTGCCACGAAAGCGGAGCGTAGATCTACGTTTGGAGTGCCACGGCGACGTAGATCTCGTTTGGAGTGCCACCGCGGCTGACGTAGATCTACGTTTGGAGGGTGCCACCGCGGCGGCGTGAATCTACGTTTGGAGTGACCAATTTGGACGTAGATCTACCGTTTGGGTGCCCGGCGACGTGTCCGTGAGGTGGGCAATGACGTTTAGATCGTTTGGAGTGCCCCACGAGGCGTAGATCGTGGAGGTGCACGTAGATCTACGTTTGGAGTGCCACACGAGCGAACGTAGATCTACGTTTGGAGTGCCACACGAGCGAACGTAGATCTACGTTTGGAGTGCCACACGAGCGAACGTAGATCTACGTTTGGAGTGCCACACGAGCGAACGTAGATCTACGTTTGGAGTGCCACACGAGCGAACGTAGATCTACGTTTGGAGTGCCACACGAGCGAACGTAGATCTACGTTTGGAGTGCCACACGAGCGAACGTAGATCTACGTTTGGAGTGCCACACGAGCGAACGTAGATCTACGTTTGGAGTGCCACACGAGCGAACGTAGATCTACGTTTGGAGTGCCACACGAGCGAACGTAGATCTACGTTTGGACAGTTTATGGGTTAAGGTGAATTTAATGCAGAGGTTTAATACAGTGTAACCTCGGTTGTCAACTGCATTAGTTGTCGAACAAATCGGTTTTCAAACTAGGAATTTGAAAAAAAAAATGACCTGATTTTTGTATGTTTTCTTGGTTGTCAACCGAAAATTTGAACATCTTGGGTCATGTGCTCACTGTCTCGCATGCTGTAAACATCTCTTGACCTTTTCTTGTGCATCGTGTGAATTTTTTTATTTTGAAGTTTTGGTGCAATTTTGTTTTATTGAGATAATCCATCATGGATCCAAAGAATGACCATTTCAATATCCTCACCTGTTTGAGGCTTATAGACAAAGCCTGGGGGAATGTGTCTTCCAGGACCATGCAGTCAGCATGGAAGAAATTGCGGCCTGACTTTGTGGCAGCCAGGGATTTTGAAGGCTTTGAAGATGACCCTGAGCCAGAAGGAGACCTGTGGAGTTGGTGGAGGAGCATAGAACTGGTATGAAGTGAAGGAGGTTTGCTGAAAAATATCCAGACAAAGCAGTGGCCATCCGCCTCTCTAACATGTACAGTGACAGTGTAATGTTACAGTTTAGACAAGTGTTAAAACGGAGCCTTAACCAAACCTCACTGGAAGCAGGAGGTGGAGGAGAGGAGGGGGTATGTTACTGCTTGGAGAGTCACCTTTTGTTACTATGTCAGGCAACTGTGCTTCTGGTGTTGCTTCTCCTTTTTTTCTCTTTTCACCACTAATACCTTATTCTGGCTCACTGAGACAAAGAACCAGTGAGCCAGAATAAGGTATTAGTAGTGAAAAGAGACAAAAAAAGAGAAGCAACACCAGAAGCACAGTTGCCTGACATAGTAACAAAAGGTGACTCTCCGAGCAGTAACATACCCCCTCCTCTCCTCCACCTCCTGCTTCCAGTATGCCATTAGATTTCCTCTGGCAGGTAAGAGGCAGTTAAATTTTCATTTACTGTACAGTATTTCAGTCAAAGTTTCTTTTAGTATTCATTTTTATAGTTTTATGTAGAACAGGTTGGCCATCACTAATCCAGCAATCAGTTATCTGGTTCCATCAGTAATCCGGCACTAATTTCGGCTAGCATAATCTCAAATTTCATCATTATACTAACTCGAAAATTGTGCAGATGGTTGTAAATCCACAGTAGCAAGCCAGTGGAGGAGAAAGCAGTGATGAAAATGAGGAAGATGTAGCAAAGAGAGTCTCTATTGATAGGTTAATTAAGTGTACTCTAACCTAACCACTCTGTAATTCAGCAAACTCGTTAATCTGGCACACTACAGGTCCCAGTGATGCAAGATTAATGATGGCCGACCTGTAGTAAGTACATTTTTAATAAATTATTATATTGTCATTTGGGTTCTGGAATGGATTAATTTTATTTACATTATTCTTAATGGGAAAAATTGCTTTGGTTGTCGTCCATTTTGGTTGTCAAATTGACATCTGGAACGACTTAAGTTCGACAACTTGGAATATACCTGGAGAGGGTTTTGGGGGTCAGCGCCCCCACGGCTCGGTCCGAAACCAGGCAGTGTGGTGGATCAGGGTCTGATCAACCAGGCTGTTAATGCTGGACTCTCGCAAACTGACATACGAACCACAGCCTGGCTGGTCAGGTACTGACTTAGGTACCTGTCCAGTGCCTTCTTGAAGACAGCCAGGGGTCTGTTGGTAAGCCCCCTTATGTATGCTGGGAGGCAGTTGAACAGTCTTGGGCCCCTGACACTTATTGTGTTGTCTCTCAGTGTACTCGTGGCACCCCAGCTTTTCATTGGGGAATATTGCATCTCCTGCAGAATCTTTTGCTTTCATTGGGAGTGATTTTCATGTGCAAGCTTGGTATTAATCCCTCTAGGATTTTCCAAGTGTGTATTATCATGTATCTCTCTTGCCTGCATTATAGGAATACAAATCAAGGGACTTCAACCGTTTCTAGTAATTTAGGTGTCTTATTGTACAGTGGACCCCCAAATTTCGTGATTAATCCGTTCCAGAGAGTCTGCCGAAAGTCGAAACTCACGAATTTTGAAACCATTTCCCCCATACGAAGTAATGTAAATCCAATTAATCCATTCCAGACACACAACAGTATTAACAAAAATTATTTTTTTTATAGATTAAATATAGATTTAAATACAGAAAAGAACGATAAATCGAGTATAAAACAATAACATCACACTTATCTTTATTGAAGACTCTTGTTGGTGTATGGATGATGGGAGGAGGGGAGAGGATGGAGAGGTTACACTATTGTTTGGAAGGGAAATCCCCTTCCATAAAGACTTTAGGTACCAAGTCCTTATCCTGGGTTACTTGCCTTCTTTGTTTTTTAATGGCACTGTGACCAGCTTGAGTCACTGGACCCGTGTCACACACAAAAAAAAAAAACGTCCAGAGAGCTCTTGCAGCTCTTCCCTCTACCATAATCACTACCACCATCACAACCACTACCACTCTCTACCACCATCACTACCACCATCACAACCACTACCACCCTCTACCAACATCACTATCACCCTCTACCACCATCACAAGCACTACCACCCTCTACCACCATCACAAGCACTACCACCCTCTACCACCACCATTTCGTATTTTTCTACAAACTTTTTCTTTAATTCTATCACGTTTCTCACCTTCTTTACCAAAGGGCTGGCACTAGAAGCTTTCTTAGGGCCCATGGTGGCTTATTTAGCAGTTGCAAGCACAAAAAAGAATGGATTATTTTGAAATGTATCGTACGAGTGCTGAGTGGACTAATAGACAGACAGGTTGTATTAGATTTATCAGTCATTTATATTTCACTTTCTGGGGGTGTTTTTTTAACACTATTTTTGAATCACTTGTAATATAAGAAACATTTAGAATCATCTAGTACATATAAAGCTGCATATTTTGGGCCATTTGTATATAAAGGTTTTGCTCAGGTTGAGTCATGCACTTGCAGTATCAGGGGTGTGTGCTTTTTGTATTGTTCCTATTGATGCAGCTCTTCAAGAAGCTTTAGGGCAGGATTTATTTATATTAGGTATCATATAAACCCTGTCATTAACTCAGGCCATATAAACTGTTCCACCACCAAGGTAGAGGCAACATGAAGACAATTGATAATGTTCTGTTCAGTTTTAGCTGATGACCCCAAGGAGGTGAAGGCTTGGCAGTGCAAGATTGTGGCTCTCATCCACCTCGACCAATTCTCTGATGCTCTCAACATCGCTAACAAGTCAAAGTTGACAGAGTGAGTCCTTGCACCATTGATACCTTCTATTTAATGTATAGCCATGATACTAATTGTCAAGTCTTAATTATGTACAACTGCCATTAATTGGTTAGGCTTAATTATATACAAATAATATACGTACTAATTTTTTACAACACTGGCTATCTTCCACACAGGCAAGGCGATTCAGAAAAGTAGGAAATATATTCACCTTTATTCATTCAATCACTGTGTTGCCAAAAGTGTGCTAACATTGCATTTCAGTTGATCCTCTGAACTGTAACGTCCTCACCCCTCTCCTACGGAGTGCAGTCACTGTACTTCCCACCTCCAGGACTGTAACATCCCCACCCATTGTTCATAGTACAGGCACTATACTTCCTGCCTTCAGGACTGTAATGTCCCCACCCTTTATAGTGCAAGCACTCTGAAGACTTTCTTTCAGATATATTTTACAAAGACTGTAGCTTTTAGTCACTCCTGCATGACTGCTGCACCCACCTGTCACTCCTGCATGACTGCTGCACCCACCTGTCACTCCTGCATGACTGCTGCACCCACCTGTCACTCATTCATGACTGCTGCACCCACCTGTCACTCCTTCGTGACTGCTGCTCCCAACATAATCAACTATGTGTTTCACATTGTCTTCCTCACAGACAGCTGGCGTTTGAGAAGGCATATTGTCAGTACCGGCTGAACCAAGTGTCAGAGGCCTATGACACCATCTGCAAGGCTGCTGATGTGACACCTCGCGTCCAGGAGCTCCAGGCACAGATCCTTTATCGTCTGGAGAGGTTAGTCACCAAGTTATCACCTGGAGAGGTTAATCACCAAGTTATCTCCTGGAGAGGTTAGTCGCCAAGTTATCACCAGGAGAGGTTAGCTGCCAAAACACAGATAACCCGCACTTAGTAGACTGAAACTTACGACAAAGTTTTGGTCCAACTTGGACCGTTAAAAAAAAACGTACCATGGGCTGGGATGGAATCCGTGATCAGAGAGTCTCAAAACTCCAGACCGTCGTGTTAGCCACTGGGCCAGCTAGCCGTTAACCTGAGTGACTGGTTAATGGTTCAAGTCAGACCAGAAAGTTGTTAAAAGTTTGTCTTCTAAGTGTGAGTTACTTGTGTAATGTTCCAACCACAGTATTATGACTATTTTTCTGAGGTTAGCCACCAAGTTATCATTTTCCGAGGTTAGCCACCAAGTTATCTTTTCCGAGGTTAGCCCCAAGTTATCATTTTCCGAGGTTAGCCCCAAGTTATCATTTTCCGAGGTTAGCCCCAAGTTATCATTTTCCGAGGTTAGCCCCAAGTTATCATTTTCCGAGGTTAGCCCCAAGTTATCATTTTCCGAGGTTAGCCCCAAGTTATCATTTTCCGAGGTTAGCCCCAAGTTATCCTCCGAGGTTAGCCACCAAGTTATCATCTCGCTGGCCAGCAAGACACTATATAACACAAGTTGTTGTGGCCTTATAAACCCAACTAGCTAAAAGCTTTTTTTTTTTTTTTTTTTTCTTCAACAAGTCAGCCGTCTCCCACCGAGGCAGGGTGACCCAAAAAAGAAAGAAAATCCCCAAAAAGAAAATACTTTCATCATCATTCAACACTTTCACCACACTCACACATTATCACTGTTTTTGCAGAGGTGCTCAGAATACAACAGTTTAGAAGCATATACATATAAAGATACACAACATATCCCTCCAAACTGCCAATATCCCAAACCCCTCCTTTAAAGTGCAGGCATTGTACTTCCCATTTCCAGGACTCGAGTCCGACTATATGAAAATAACCGGTTTCCCTTAATCCCTTTAAATATTACCCTGCTCACACTCCAACAGATCGTTATGTCCCAAGTACCATTCGTCTCCATTCACTCCTATCTAACACGCTCGCGCACGCTTGCTGGAAGTCCAAGCCCCTCGCCCACAAAACCTCCTTTACCCCCTCTCTCCAACCCTTTCGAGGATGACCCCTACCCCACCTTCCTCCACATATTTTAAGTGTAATAGTAGTTTTTCTTTGGTTTGGCTTTATAAAATGCATTTGTTTGTTACAAGTCTGGAGAGCTCCTATAAGTTTGTTTGGTACAGGTCTGGAGAGTTCCTATATGTTTGTTACAAATGTGGAGTTCCTGTAAGTTTGTTTTGTATAAGTGTGGAGAGTTCCTATATGTTTGGTGCAATTTGGCAAGAAATTTGGCTCTTATTTTGACAGTAGTTACACATAGTATGTGTTCGGTTGACAAATCTTCCTACATCCAAAGTAACCCAGCAGACCCACTAACAGTATGTAAGGCAAGATACAGTATTAATTTTACTAGAATTTAAAAATGTTTCACAAATTTGGAGGTGTCCAGATTGTATTCCTATATTTTCCACGAGTTTTTCACACGAGTTATTGCTGTTTTAGATTTGACACCTCTTTTTCAGGGTTGTAGCCTTAGCACTGATAAAGAATCTACTGCATGTTAGTTAGATTTGGATAAGAGATAAGCTTAAAATAATAACATTGTCTATTGTATAATTGGAACTTGTATCCTTTAGTTTTGCTGTATCTTCAACTCTGTGTCTACCGACAGGTACAGCGAGTGTTATGATGTGTACCGTGAAATTATTCGCACTACTAGTGATGACTATGATGTGGAGCGTGAGACCAACCTGACAGCCGTAGCTGTCAATTGTGCATTAGATGGAACCGTGAGTCTTTCTCTTGCTATTTTGATCTTCATAATGTTAGGTGTTTCAGAAATGAAATAAGGCTATACAGTGGTACCTTGACTTACGAGTGCCCCAACTTATGAGTTTTCCGAGTTACGAGCTGTTGCTTGGTTGAATTTTTGCTTTGAGTTGTGAGCCAAAATCTGAGTATATATCATGTTTCTATGTTATTTATATTGTTTGTTATGTCATACTAGATCATTTTGTTTTTTTTCTCTCGACAAACCCGCCGTATCCCACTAAGGCAGGGTGGCCAAAAAAGAAAAACGAAAGTTTCTCTTTTTAAATTTAGTAATTTATATGGGAAAAGGGGGTTACTAGCCTCTTGCTCCCGGCATTTTAGTCGCCTCTTACAACACGCATGGCTTACGGAGGAAGAATTCTGTTCCACTTCCCCATGGAAATAAGAGGAAATAAACAAGAACTAGAAAGAAAATAGAAGAAAACCCAGAGGGATGTGTGTGTATATATATATATGCTTGTACATGTATGTGTAGTGTGACCTAAGTGTAAGTAGAAGTAGCAAGACGTACGTGAAATCTTGCATGTTTATGAGACAGAAAAAAGGACACCAGCAATCCTACCATCATGTAAAACAATTAGATCATTTGTGATAGATAAATAAGCCGTAGAGTTGACATTAGTGTTATATTGAAGTATTTTTCTCCTGCCTCCCGAGAGCCAGGAATTCCGCTAGAACGGATTAATGGCATTTCAATTAATTTCAATGAGGAAAATTGATTTGATATACGAGCAAATTGAGTTACGAGCTCAGTCATGGAATGAATTAAACTTGTAAGTAAGGTACCACTGTATTAATAAGTAAAGAATGAAGTATTAATATAATTTTTTTTTTTTTTCAACAAGTCGGCCGTCTCCCACCGAGGCAGGGTGACCCAAAAAAGAAAGAAAATCCCCAAAAAGAAAATACTTTCATCATCATTCAACATTTTCACCACACTCACACATCATCACTGCTTTTGTAGAGGTGCTCAGAATACAACAGTTTAGAAGCATATACGTATAAAGATACACAACATACCCCTCCAAACTGCCAATATCCCAAACCCCTCCTTTAAAGTGCAGGCATTGTACTTCCCATTTCCAGGACTCAAGTCCAACTATATGAAAATAGCCGGTTTCCCTGAATCCCTTCACTAAATATTACCCTGCTCACACTCCAACAGATCGTCAGGTCCCAAGTATCATTTGTCTCCATTCACTCCTATCTAACACGCTCATGCACGCTTGCTGGAAGTCCAAGCCCCTCGCCCACAAAACCTCCTTTACCCCTCTTTCCAACCCTTTCGAGGACGACCCCTACCCCTCCTTCCTTCCTCTATAGATTTATATGCTTTCCATGTCATTCTACTTTGATCCATTCTCTCTAAATGACCAAACCACCTCAACAACCCCTCTTCTGCCTTCTGACTAATGCTTTTATTAACTCCACACCTTCTCCTAATTTCCACACTCCGAATTTTCTGCATAATATTTACACCACACATTGCCCTTAGACAGGACATCTCCACTGCCTCCAACCGTCTCCTCGCTGCTGCATTTACCACCCAAGCTTCACATCCATATAAGAGTGTTGGTACTACTATACCTTCATACATTCCCTTCTTTGCCTCCATAGATAACGTTTTTTGACTCCACATATATCTCAACGCACCACTCACCTTTTTTTCCCTCATCAATTCTGTGATTAACCTCATCCTATAAATCCATCCGCTGACACGTCAACTCCCAAGTATCCGAAAACATTCACTTCTTCCATACTCCTCCTCCCCAATTTGATATCCAATTTTTCTTTATCTAAATCATTTGATACCCTCATCACCTTACTCTTTTCTATGTTCACTTTCAACTTTCTACCTTTACACACATTCTCAAACTCATCTACTAACCTTTGCAATTTTTCTTTAGAATCTCCCATAAGCACAGTATCATCAGCAAAAAGTAACTGTATCAATTCCCATTTTGAATTTGATTCCCCATAATTTAATCCCACCCCTCTCCCGAACACCCTAGCATTTACTTCTTTTACAACCCCATCTATAAATATATTAAACAACCATGGTGACATTACACATCCCTGTCTAAGACCTACTTTTACCGGGAAGTATTCTCCCTCTCTTCAACACACCCTAACCTGAGCCTCACTATCCTCATAAAAGCTCTTTACAGCATTTAGTAACTTACCACCTATTCCATATACTTGCAACATCTGCCACATTGCTCCTCTATCCACTCTATCATATGCCTTTTCTAAATCCATAAATGCAATAAAAACTTCCCTACCTTTATCTAAATACTGTTCACATATATGCTTCAATGTAAACACTTGATCTACACATCCCCTACCCACTCTGAAGCCTCCCTGCTCATCTGCAATCCTACATTCTGTCTTACCTCTAATTCTTTCAATTATAACCCTACCGTATACTTTTCCTGGTATACTCAGTACACTTATTCCTCTATAATTTTTACAATCTCTTTTGTCCCCTTTCCTTTTATATAAAGGGACTATACATGCTCTCCGCCAATCCCTAGGTACCTTCCCCTCTTTCATACATTTATTAAACAAAAGTACCAACCACTCCAACACTATATCCCCCCCTGCTTTTAACATTTCTGTCATGATCCCATCAGTTCCAGCTGCTTTACCCCCTTTTGTTCTACGTAATGCCTCACGTACCTCCACCACACTTACATTCTGCTCTTCTTCACTCCTAGAAGATGGTATACCTCCCTGGCCAGTGCATGAATATAATATACGTATATAATATTTTATATATAATAATCCTTTATTTGGGTAGATTTCCTGTGAACAAATATGCTTTTATGTGATGATTTTGTTGACTCGTGAAATCATAATGACATGATTGCAAGCAAACCATGGTATGGGTGGGGATTGAGCATGTGGCAAGTGAGTCATAAAACTTCAGTGGCTTAGGTGCTGGCCTGGAATTTTATGACTTACTTGCCACGAGTTCATTCCCCACCAGTACTGTGGGATGATTCCATTTTTACCATTCATTCCATGTGCGCTGCATAAATGTGCTTATGTGTAGTCAGTGGCATTCACAAAATATACTTTAGGAAGGCTTACAATGTTGGGAGTGCCATGGACAACATTAAGGCTTCATGGGATGTAGTGAAGTCTTCAACCTTGAATGATGCTTACAAGCTCCTTGGGAAGACGCATTTTGAACTTCAAGAGCTTCTCCAAATTGTTCACAACTGTGTGAGAAGTCAAGCTGGGACAGAAGGTGGGACGAGAAAGTTGCTCACACCTTGAGGTGGGTCAAGAAGGTTGCTCACACCTTGAGGTGGGTCAAGAAGGTTGCCCACACCTTGAGGTGGTTCAAGAAGGTTGCTCACACCTTGAGGTGGGTCAAGAAGGTTACATCTTGTGGAGGAGGACATTTTGGAACTTTTTACTCCCACGGCTAGTCTGGGACTGGCTATGGGAGCAGTGACCCTTAGATTTGTCTACAGGTACAGGTCTAGAGGCTTTTTGATTTTCATTTGAGAGCCTGAATACAGTTATTAACATTCCTTCATTACAGAACTGCCATAATCTCCATTATTTCCTGTATATTGATTACTTTGGGAGCAAGGGGCTAGTAACCCCCCTTCTATATACATTACTAAAGTTAAAAAGAGAAACTTTCGTTTTACTTTTTGGGCCACCCTGCCTTGGTGGAATATGACCAGTTTGTTGAAAGAAAAAGAAGATTGATTGCTTTATCACCTGTCCAGCCTTTTACATGCACCACAATTACAGATACAAAGTACAGTGGAACCTCAAAAATCGAACGTATCACATATCGAACGTTTCGAAAATAGGACCATTTTTTCGGGACAAACTGTGTCCTCATTATCGAACGCGCCCCTATTTTCGGACCGCCGGGTACGGGACCTGTCTGCCGCCCGCTCTGTCCGCGTCCCCGCGCAGGCGCCGTGAGCAGTCTAGCTTTGTTTATGCTTGAGTGAACACTAACCTGCGCTCTCATTCACGCATTTTACGATTATTTCGTTGTGTTTAGTGTTTGTGGGACTGTGAAATAAGCTGCCATGGGCCCAAAGAAACTTGCTAGTTGTACCCCTGTGGTAAAGAAAGTGAGAAACACCATAGATGTGAAGAAGGAAATTAATACAGAAGTATGAGAGTGGTGCGAGACTTGTTGTGTTTACCAGGATGTATGGGAAAAACAAGTCGACCATCGGTTCTATCCTGTCAAAGAAAGAACAAATCAAGGAAGCTGATGTTGCGAAAGGTGTTAATATAGGGAGTGGATGAGGTGCCTTCTTCAAAGATTAAGGAGATTTGTGCCAAGTGGAATGATGTCCAAATGTTTGTGCAGAAGTACCACCCGGAGCAAGCTGAAACAAGCCATCTTTGCAACAAGTTCAGTGACAGGATCATGTCCCATTTTAGGGAAATGTTAAAGAGGTGCCAGAAACAGAGGACTGTATACAGTTATTTTGTGAGACAGGGGTCCAGTGACTCTCAAGCTGGTCCTAGTGGCATTAAAAGACAGAGAAGGGAAGTAATCCCAGAGAGGGCTTTACCTGAAGTCCTCATGGAGGGGGATTCTCCTACCAAACACTAACTACAACTCCCTCTCTCCTCCTCCCTATCTTCCAGATGCCATCACCAATCTTCAATAAAGGTAAGTAAAAATGTTATTTTATATGTATTACTTTACATAATTAAAAACTATAGTATTTGTTGTATGTAAAACTGTAATTAATCTCTATAAAATGTATTTTTTGTGTGAATATTTTTGGGTTTCTGGAACGGATTAATTGTATTTCCATTATTTCTTATGGGAAATATTGCTTCGAATTTCAGACTTTTCAAATTTAGAACTAGCTCCTGGAATGGATTAAGTTCGATTTTTGAGGTTCCACTGTATTAGTAAAGCTAATATCTGTAATTGTTGCTTCCATGTATTTTTTTTTTTTTTTTTTTTTTTTTTTTTAACATGTCAGCAGTCTCCCACCAAGGCAAGGTGACCCCAAAAGAAAGAAAAACCCAAAAAGAAAGAAAAAACTTCCATTATCAGTCAACACTTTCACCATCACTCATACATAATCACTGTCTTTGCAGAGGTGCCCAGATACAACAGTTTACTCACTCTAAACTGCCCGTATCCCAAACCCCTCCTTTGCAGACATTGTACTTCCCATTTCTAGGACTCCTTTTAATCTCCATGCTAGAGCTGTTAGTAATATCCCTTAATTTGCCCCCCATCTCTCTTTATGCTCACCTTAGATTGTATTTTATTCATCCCTCCTTCCTTAAGAATACTCCATGATTCAGGTTTTACTCTTTTCCTTCCAGGCCCCAAGGTTCAAATGTCTGCTATGAAGAAGTGCAGTCTCCTAAACATTTTCATTCATATTTGCACCCTACAGCAACATACACCTGCAGTTCCATATCCCCAGATGGTGTAGGGTGTGCTTTTTTTTTCATAATGAGTTAACCAAGGACATTAACTAAAATTGGCTAGCAGAGTAATCCAAGGACAGTAACTAGAGATGGCCAGCAGATAATTGTAAATAGTGGTACAGTTTGGGTCAATTTAGAATATGGTAATGTCTCAATGGAACAGTCTAAAAACAATTTACAATAACTGGCAGTAACAGATAATTATATGAGCATTATTACAAATAATGGCAAAAGTGGAATTGATATACAATATGAGTGTATTACAATGGGACAATTTAAAAAAAAACTTACAATATGAGATTATTACAATTTAGTATAATGTAATTTAGAACAATTAAATGTAATTAATAATTATTACATTTTAGTAATATTTAATGTAAAGAATTTAAGCATGTAATTTAGAGTAATGAGTTTATGGCTGAGTAATTTTTAGCACTATATATATAGTAGTGAAGGTGAATTAAGTTTGAGTTGAAGAGACTTGTATTATTTAGAAGTTTTTTATACAGCCATTGAGTAACTGGTAGGTATTGAGTATGGTTAGTCTGGTTAATTTTGGGTAAGTAGGTGATTTCTAAGTTGAGCCTTAAATTGATTTGCAGGCAGGGGTCCTTTAGTGTTCTCTGGCAATAAATTCCAGTTCTTAGGTCCCTTGATGTGCATTGCATTTTTGCATAGGGATAGATGGATATGAGGGATATCAAAGAGTGATTTGTCTTGTATTATGTTAAGTCCTTGTACAGTAATATATTTGGGAACAGGAGAACACTATTGGGTTTAGATACATGTAAATGGGAATGACATACATAAGCAGTGAGACAAGGGTTACAATTTAACTGACGAAACAGAATATTTACTTAAAATAAGTTCAGAGGGACAGTTCACCCCAGGTACTCAGTCAGATTCTAACCAGAGATCCCAAGACATGCACAGCACAAGCACTGCTCCAAGCCAGTACTCTGCCCAGTGTCTCCAACATTCTCTCCTCCAGAGACTCTCCAGCAGCCCTCTCCCAGAGGTCTGCACACAGGCCAGAGCTCCACCAGAATCTCTTCTCTAGCTGTTTCCTAGAGCTTATATGGTCCTCTCTGCATCCCCCTAAATTCCAGGTTTTGGGGGTAGATTTCACCAGTCTCTCTAACCACTCCTTACTGTCTCCGTCAAGAACAAAAGACCTGAGACCGCGATGGCGCCAAGTGTCTTTCTACAGTAGCACACTTCCCTGCCAAGGCAGGGAATGCGACAATTTACTCTGGTTGGTTAAGTCAAACTGTTGACCTCATAGTTGATCTACATCACAAGGTCATCTTCACCCAGTGGGGGGCAGCCGAAGTTTTAAAAATAATGATAATAATTATTAACAAAGAGTTCACAAATTAAAAAATGAATGTTTTTTCCCTTGGTTGTACAGAAAGAGGAAGACAACATTGAGTTGGATGACTCTTCTTATGAACTGCTGTACAATGGTGCATGTCACCTGCTGGCTGCTGGTCGTGTCAATGAGGCCTTGACCAAACTACAAGCTGCTGAGACCTCTTGTAGGGCCTACCTCACACAAGATGAAGCCACCACTGAGGAGGAAGTCAATGATGAGGTGGCTATTATCAGGTGAGTGATGGCACTATTGAGGAGGAAGTCAGTGATAGGGTGGCTATTATCAGGTGAGTGATGCCACCACCGAGGAAGAAGTCAGTGATGAGGTGGCTGTCATCAGGTGAGTTGTCAGATCCCAGTCTAGATAACCACAACTTCTGGTCTGGCACAGTAATTGTATTCAGGCTATTCTGGCCTGAATACAATTATTGTGGCAAAGAAGAGATACATCTCAGCTACCATGTCTTCTTTCACCGGTGTAGTGATTGTGGCGAAATCATTGTGTTGGTCTTCATATAATCAAAGTATCAATTCATTTCCCTGACAATAATTTCCATCATTGGTAGATCAAAAATTAGCTCAAAGATTTCTAGTTCACTGGCATTTTTCTCAAGGGTACAGTTAGGCAGGATTCCACTGTGGGTGTCATCAAATTGATGGAGATTGGGCACAAAATTTGCATGTTTCTTTCAATCCCAGATGCAGTCTGGTGGTAGGTACTGGATATTAGTAGCTGGTTGTGGTTGTGGTCATGCAAATTGTGGTGTGTGGGTGGTTGAGGATGCCTTGGGTCATTGTAATATTGATTGAGGGTCATGACTCCCAGCCTGGGGTATGGTTGGTGCCACATCCCTTGTGCCACCACCTACTGCCACATGCGGTCTAGTATTTATCCCAATTGAAGTGACTTGATCATCACTATCACTGTCAGTTGCTGGTGTAGGAACACGAGATGTACTCCGTCTTCGTGGGATAGCATATGGCACACTCCCAGACCGCATACAGCACCATATAAAATGACGCTTCATACGTAGATATTCATCACTGTCGTTACTCAGATGGTCATTGATAGGTAGGAAATCAAAATTCACATCATTATCATCAGGATTACTCTCATCTGACTCCTGACCATGGGAGAAAATAAGCTTTCGCTTATGGCATTGTAAAACCGTCGGTGAAAGCTAACTGTTAGAACCATAGAGCTCATCTTTGCCTCTATATTCCTCACTGTTAGAACTATCTCTTGGGAACAGAAGATTCTCAGTTCACTAAGGAGTGAGGTTTTTTCATCTGCGAGGCATGGTGAACAGAGGGTACTAATATGGCATTTCCACAATGCAGTGTGGGTGCCCTGATTTTTTTTTGTGTGTGTTTGTGTACTGTGCACACTAACCACACAGACTCATTCTCTCATATGTAGGCCTACCAGCCTTCTCAAACTAAATTTAAAACCGCTAAAATTTAGGTGTAGAACTACGGTACAGACCCTGAGCTCAAACCCGCAGTACTACATTATGGACAGCAAAAGGTTCAGTTTTGAACCTTTGTCAGTTACTAATTCTTTAGATGGTGTTCAGATACAATTACAAAGTAATGACAGGCCTTATTCAGGGCTATATCATGTAGAGTATAAATTATGATGACAGGCCATGTTCAGGGCTGTATCATGTGGAGTGTATCCTGTTATGAAAGGCTTTGTTCAGGGCTGTATCATGTGGAGTATAAATTATGATGACAGGCCTTCTTCAGGGCTGTATCATGTTTGATGCATCCTGTAATCATGTTGTAATAAAGTTGGTAGAATTACCGACAATATGTAAAGTAAAAGGACACAAGTGCAACTAATGTGACATTTTATTGTGGCAACGTTTTGTTCTCCAGGAGCTTTATCAAGCCAATGGCTTGATAAAGCTCCTGGAGAGCGAAACGTTGCCACAATAAAATGTCACATTAGTTGCACTTGTGTCCTTTTACTTTACATGTAATCATGTTGCAGGGTGCAGCAAGGTCATTGCATGCAACTGCTGGGACGGGACCGCGAGGCTCTCGCTGTCTACAATAGTGTGCTCAAGTCTAAGCCTGAAGACCCAGCTCTCCTTGCTATCATAAACAACAATTTGGTTTCCATCAATCGAGCCGCCAATGTGTTCGATTCCCGCAAGAGGATGAAGACTGCCATGGCACCTGGGCTGGAGCACAAGCTGACCAGCTACCAGCGCTCTACGATCGGCCTCAACCACTGCCTTCTTGCATACCACACCAATCAGGTAGTGTATAAAACTAATAAAGCAATAATAATATTGATTACTCTTGAGAGAGGGGTGTTAATGTTGCAGTTTTGTAACTGTAGTGTAAGCATGCCTCTGGCAAGGCAGTGATGGAGTGAATGATGAAAGTTTTTCTTTTTTGGGCTACCCTGCCTTGGTGGGAAGCAGCCAATGTGTTAATAAAAAATAAAAAAAAATATTGATTACCACTATTCTGCAGGCAGATAATTCAAGGGTGAATGAATTTGACTTTTTGTCAACTCGAGTTGATAATTATTTGATCATTTTAGGATTTTGCTCGAGATGACTTAATGAAGATATTAGTCACTGGCACCCATACTAAGGCACTGTTTTTTGTTTTTTACTACAATTACCTGACATCATGTATGGATCAAAGGATATTTCAGTGAAGTCACTGTAGAGATGGGTTCCTTGTTATATAATACAACAAGGTTATTTACCATTTTTCTGTTTACCCTAAGTACAATAACAATTTATCTATTTACCATTTGCTGCAAGACTGTAGTTCCAGTGACAGTACTTTAGCTATATCCTGTAGGTCTTTACCTTAGACTAGGAGAGCATTCTCATCTGTATTTAAAAAAGTTTGCATTCAACTCTAGTGGGCACATCATTTACATAAGAGTAAGGGGCCCCAAGATACAGGTTAGGTAAGGTTTGTCAGGAAACGGGACAAGTGTTACCTGATGAAGGTCGTAGTCATACAATGACCTGTAGCTGGAGCTTGTGGTCATCTGACCAAGGCCTTCTTGTGGCTATCCCATCTACCCCTATAAAAAATATGGTATGGATTATAACCATTTTACATTTATTAACACAAGATACAGTCAGCTCTTCGTAAATGTGATTGAAAAGTGCATCGGAACTTTAAATAGCTTTCTATGAGCTATTCAATTTTAAATGCACTATTTTTTTTCCATTGCATTTATGAAAAATTCCATTGAATAGAGGAGCCTTATAAGAGAGTTAATAACTGTACTGTCTTTGGGAACACGTTATATTATAAACAGGGGTTCTGATTCTGTATTATTGACCCTAAAAATTTGTTTACTGTTGAACCAGAAACCTGTTAAATTTTTTTCTGTCTTGAAGAATTGATTATCTTTTTTCTCATGACCTTGTCAGATCACATGTAAATATTACCAAGTTCTTTTACTTTCAACATACACTTGCCTATACTTTCTTAACCCTTAAACTGTCCAAACGTAGATCTACGTTTTTTCAACATTTGAAAGTATGTAAAAAAAAGTAGGTCTTTTTTTTTTTTTACATTTGAAAACTTGTAAAAAAAACTTTGATCTACTTTTTTTTTTTTTTTTATTTGAAAATGTATAAAAAAAATGTAGATCTACTTTTGGAGTGTTACGCATGTGAACGTAGATCTGCATGGACAGTTTAAGGGTTAATAGTTATTTATCTTGTGATACTCCCTTTTTAACCTAGGAGGCCTGGTTTGAGACTGGGCTGTGGGAAAGGTAATTCCCAGTACCACTTAACACAAGTCTATAGGACAGGTACTAATATCTATGGTTCACTGTATCAAATGCCTTTTGCAGGTCTAAAGTGACCATGCCTATGAAATCCCCTTTTCACAGTTGGGCTCTTATATAATCCATCAGATTAATTAAGGAAGTATCCATCTAGTGAGATCCCTGAAATTTGATTGGTAACTATGATATTATTTAACATCTTGATAATACAGGAGGGCCCTGTTTTACAGTGCTTCACTTTAGTGTTTCAATAATGCAGCAGTTTTCAATTGCACATTCTTCATTTATTCAGACTTCCTACAGTAAATATATTCACCACTAAGGGCAAAAATATTTTAAGGTAAGTAATGTGTGTACTATATATACATTTTTAAAGGCCTAGTTCTATTGATCACTTAATGTGATACTGTAAACATGTTATTAAGCTTTTATATGCAGTTGAAAGGTTAAAAAAAGGTTGTTTCACTTTACAGCAGTAGCCCAGAACCTAATTGCTGTATAAACAGGGCCTGCCTATATATACAGTACATATTTGCCCTAAAAATTTGACATAAAATTTTGTGCCTCATGATTCTATCTTAGTAGTTATCTTTCCTGAGGTTGTAAGATTCATTTCCCCTCTACCTATCCTCATAGTACAGGCTTTTCACTTCTAAACTAGTAGCAAACCTTTGTATCTTTATTGAGTTTCTGCAGATGCTTGTTTAAATGAAGGGCACATACTCAGTAATGGCATAGTGTCTCATTTATATAAATAAAATTCTAAAATATATTTTCCAAGTTCTTGAATGCTGAGATTTAGCAGTTCTGTACATGTCACTAAAGGAATAAGGAATAATTACTACATACCTGACATTATTTCATGTTTGTTATTACATCTTTTTTTTTTTATTATTAACACAATGGTCATTTTCCACCGAGGCAGGATGACCTGAAAAAGAAGGAACACTCATCATATTCATTGATGCATTATAATGCTAGTTATTTTGACAAGCTAAGACAGTAGATACTGTATCTTTTTAACTGTAGGTTTTGATCTTTAAATGTTGCAGGATGAAGTGTGCCGAACAGAAGCTCAAAAGCTGACAGAAGAATACCCACAACTGACTCTGGAAGCCAAAGTGATCCAAGCTGCCCAAATGGGACGAGAGGGCAAGCTGAATGAAGCACGTGATGTACTCAGACAGTGTGCTCAAGATCATCAAGATAAAGCTCTCTATATCAGTCTAGTTGCAACTCAGATTCTCTTAGCCAAGGTGGGAAGCCGCACTGTTGTATGTGGCTTTAGAGTAAAAATGTCTAATATTGTCACTGTTAGCTAATGTAGGAGGCTACAGTGCTGTGCTTGGCACTGTAATACTGTCACTTAGCTAATGTAGGAAGCTGCAGTGCTGGTCTGCAGACTGTCTTCTGCTCTGTCATAAGTACAAAGTGAAGTCAAGGTCTGACATCATCATCCACATTAAGGTTCATTTCATCCATGTCAAGTTCTACCTTAGTACCACTTTCATCTTGACTGGGTGTCACTTGTAAAAGTGTATGTGCTTGTAATAGCTATATGTGCTTATCTGGAAAAATAATTTTTATGCACTTACTGTTGGCATGTAATTGTTACCTTCACTATCACCATACAGTGGACCCTCCATTTTCATTAGGCGCTCTTTTCATGATTTTTCAGTTATCGCCGACTTTTTTCATAAAAATATAGGCTTTGTTTTTGTTACTTTCCTCTGTTTTTGTCAATTGTACAAAACACGTCCGAGTGGCCGCTCGCACACACAGCCTCCTACACATGCATTCTGAGTTAGTCTGGCATTGTTTCTTGGCAATTGAACATAACCCTGCGAGGTCATACGAAACATTTTGTAATAATCCATCATTTTTTGCACTTGTGTATTGTGTGTGTGACTGCCAAATAAGCCACCATGGGCCCAAAGAAAGCTCCTAGTGCCAGCCCTATGGTAAAGAAGGTGAGAAACATGATAGAATTCAAGAAAGATCTCGTAGCAAAGTACCAAAGTGGAGGAGGAAGAGAGAAGGGAGAATGTGCCTTAGTGAGTGATTCAGTGATTCTACGATATGTATGATACTAAAGCAAAGGACAGTGCTGAGAAGAAAAAGAGGATGATGTCCATGGAATTAAAGCATGAAATCATAGATAAACACGAGAGGTGTGCGAGTTGTGGGTTGTAGCATTAAGATCGTAGCAAATAAATCGGTGAAAAGTGAAGTAAAAAAAAATAAAAAAAAATTGTAGCAGTTCAGCAATAAATTGTAGCATTAAGAGTGTAGCAAGTAAATTAAGCGATAGGAAAGGGATGCAAGGAAACAAACTCCTCCAGTGTTGTTGTTGGGGTTTATAGGGCCACTGACAGCATATGCCACTCTGCCAGCATCTCTTCTCCAAGGTAAATATGTACATAGACTTTATAAAACCTGTTTATTTCTTTACATTCTCTGTTATGATTTTATACAATACGTATTTCTTATTTATAAATGCATTGTTTGTGTTTTCCCTATGAAACTAGTGATCTAGTGCAGTTAGCCTCATAAACACTGTTTTCTCTTAAAATAAGAGCATAGGAAGATATGGTCAGAGAGTGGGAATGGCCGCCACCACTCATCACATAATGACATATTTTATTCATTTTAGAGTATATATCATGTTTCTGTGTTATTCTTATTGTAAATTATGTCATATTAGATCAATTGTGATAGATAAATAAGCTGTAGACTTGATATTAGTGGTTTTTTTTTTTTTTTTTTATAAACAAGTCGGCCGTCTCCCACTGAGGCAGGGTGACCCAAAAAGAAAGAAAATCCCCAAAAAGAAAATACTTTCATCATTATTCAACACTTTCACCTCACTCGCGCATAATTGCTGTTTTTGCAGAGGTGCTCAGAACACAACAGTTTAGAAGCATATACGTATAAAGATGCACAACATATCCCTCCAAACTGCTAATATCCCAAAACCCCTCCTTTAGAGTGCAGGCATTGTACTTCCCATTTCCAGGACTCCAGTCCAGCTATATAAAAATAACCAGTTCCCCTGAATCCCTTAACTAAATATTACCCTGCTCACACTCAAACAGATCGTCAGGTCCCAAATACCATTCGTCTCCATTCACTCTTATCGAACACGCTCGTGCACGCCTGCTGGAAGTCCAAGCCCCTCGCCCACAAAACCTCCCTTACCCCTTCCTTCCAACCTTTTTGAGGACGACCCCTACCCTGCCTTCCTTCTACAGATTTAAATGCTCTCCATGTCATTCTACTTTGATCCATTCTCTCTAAATGACCAAACCACCTTGTTTATTTCCTTTTATCTCCATGGGGAAGTGGAACAGAATTCTTCCTCCGTAAGCCATGTATGTCATCAGTGGTGACTAAAATGCCAGGAGCAAGGGGCTAGTAACCCCTTTTCCTGTATACATTACTAAATTTAGAAAGAGAAATTTTCCTTTTTCTTTTTAGCCCATCCTTCCTTAGTGGGATATGGCTGGTTTATTGAAAGAAGTTTAAGTAAATTTGTGCTTGCACTTCTCATGACAAAATATCATTGTAAGAAGCACGCATGGGGTTTGATGTTTTCCTGATAATCCTTCAAAAGGCGCTCCCTCGCTGGCTTTACTTTTTACCAGAATAGTTTACACACTGGATTATTTTTTATTATGCAAAGTAGCCTACAGAATTCATCCAGACTTTATACCAGGTAATTATATTTGAAAAATAAGTCAAAATTCCATCGCTGGAACAGTTCACAAATAATCTGGACTTAGAAGGAAAAATTTTGACAGTATTTAGTCTGTCCTGGACCATCATCAAGTGACCTTGATGGTCCAGGTTGATAATATTATCTCATGTTTCCTTTCTAAATGTGGATTATTTGTGAATACAGTACGTAATTGTATTTGCTTGTAACCTGTGCTGAGTCTGTATGAATGTAGTGTTGTGACCCAGACTTTGGTGTCTACTGTCACATGACAGCAAGTGAGCACTGGCATCAGAAGTTCTAGTATTTTCTTATTCTTATTTCCCAGCATTAAATAAAGAAAACAATTATTTTATCTTTTTCTAGGGCGAAAAGAAGGGTGCCTGTGAGATGCTAATGTCCTTGGACGAGAGTGAAATGTACCGTCAAGGCATTGTGTCCGCCATGGTCGCACTGTACGTGTCATTGGAAGATCGTGGCAGTGCCTCTGCCATCCTGAGGCAAGCAGTGGAGTGGCACAAGAAAAATAAGGTAAGGAATTATATGTTAATGACAGGGATATTTTTATCGTTGCACTAAGTCATACTTGACTGATACAGTGAGTGCAATCCGGTATTTGTTGAATTATTGAACAAAATAATTTCATAAATACCTTAGTACCTGGAGTACATGAAACCTCCCTAACACTAGTGCTACTGTACTGCCAGGGCTGTGGCAAGGGGGTGTTGCTATTGCTGCTGTACTACCAGGGCTGTGGCAAGGGGGTGTCACTAGTGCTGCTGTACTGCCAGGGCTGTGGCAGGGGGGCACTGAAAAGCCAGAGGCAATAAGTTTTTTTTTTTTTTTTTTTTTTTTTTTGCTCAGGTGTACTTAGTGTACTTAGTACTTAGGTAAAGGTAGAGAAGTTTTCATTGCATTTATGTATTTAGAAAAGGCATATGATAGGGTGAATAGGGGAGCAATGTCGCAGATGTTGCAAGTGTATGGAATAAGTAGTAAGTTACTAAATGCTGTGAAGAGTTTTTGTGAGTGAGGTTCAAGTTAGGGTGTGTAGGAGAGAGGGAGATTACTTTCCAGTAAAAGTAGGCCTTAAACAAGGATGAGTAATGTCACCATGGTTATTTAACATATTTATAGATGGGGTTGTAAAAGAAGTAAATAACAGGATGTTGAGGAGAGGGGCAGGCTTAAATTATAGGGAATCAAATACAAAATGGGAGTTGACACAATTACATTTGGCTGATGATACTGTGCTTTTGGGAGATTCTAAAGAATAGTTGGAAAGGATAGTGGACAAGTTTGGGAGGGTGTGTAAAAGAAGAAAGTGGATATTAAACATAGATAAGAGTAAGGTGATGAGGGTATCAAATGCATTAGGTAAAGAAAAATTGGATATCACATTGGAGGGAGGCAGTATGAAAGAAATGAATGTGTTCAGATATTTGGGAGTAGATTTGTCAGCGAATGGGTTTACGAAGGATGAGGTTAATTATAGAATTGATGGAGGAAAAAATGGCAAGTAGTGCATCGAAGTATCTGTGGCGATAACAAAAGTTATCCATGCAGGCAAAGAAGGGAATGTATGAGAGTACAGTGGAACCTTGGCATACGAGTTTTTCAGGATACGAGCAGTCGCACGGTCAATTTTTTGTTTCTGGATACGAACAAAAATTCAGGATGCGAGCTTCCCCCTCAAACAACTTTTTTTTAGACTTCCAGATCTTACAAAAGTAAAAGTGAGTAGTATATAATTGTAGTTCATTGTTGTGATGCATTATGTTGTTTTTACTGCTTAAGACTATAACTGCAACAGAAATAGTATTAGTATTTCAAGTCATTCAGTCAAGTCAGTCAATCAGTCAGTCAGTCAGTCAGTCAGTCAGCAACACTGGTATGCCTACTGGGTGCCATGATTATGGTAATTAAAAGATCAAAACACAATTCACAAACACAGTGAAACTGAACAAGTAAGCTGGGATGGTAGTGTCAGGGGATGGCAGGAGGTCTCTCCTGGTGACCCAAAACAAGGTAGGAAATGGCCGCCACCACTTGTCATGTATTTTATTCATTCTAGAGTATGTATCAGGTTTCTATGTTATTTATATTGTTTATGTCATATTAGATGAATTGTGATAGATAAATAAGCTGTAGAGTTGATATTAGCATCATATTACTGCCTCCTGAGAGCAGGAATTGCACTGGAACAGATTAATGACATTTCAGATAGTAATTTAAATGAGGAAAATTGACTCGGCATACGAACAGATCAGGATATGAGCAAGGTCATGGAATGGATTAAACTCGTAAGCTGAGGTTCCACTGTATAGTGATACCAGCACTCGTATGTGGGTGTGAAGCATGGGTTGTAAATGCTGCAGCAAGAAGTGGGCTGGAGGCAGTGGAGATATTGTGTCTAAGGGCAATGCGTGGTGTAAATATTATGCAGACAATTCAGCGTGGAAATTAGGAAATATGGAGTTACTAAAAGTATTAGTCGGTGGGCTGAAGAGGGGTTGTTAAGGTGGTTTAGTCATTTGGAGAGGATGGAGGAATAGAATGACTTGGAGAGTGTACAAGTCTGTAATAGATGGAAAGCAGGGTAGGGGTCGACTTAGGAAAGATTGGAGGGAGGGGGTAAAGGAGGTTTTGTGGGCGAGGGGCTTGGACTTCCAGTAAGCGTACGTGAGCATGTTAGATAGGAAAGAATGAAGACGAATGGTTTTTGGAACCTGACAAGTTGTTGGAGTGTGAATGTAGATCTATGTTTGGACAGTTTAAGGGTTAAGATTAAAGTTTGTGAACATAAGAGATTACATATAACAGCTGTATTCCTCTGGTCAAACCACCTCACCTGTTCATCAGAGTTCATTCTGAATCTCGCAATCATCCTCCGAGTTCTGTATGACCTTTGTGGGTTTAGCGTTTAGTTGAATTTAAATTTAAAAAAAAAAAAATACACGAAGTCCAGATGACTTTAAAATTATAGCTACAGCACATAATTTGGATTTAGTCTTTCCCACCTAACAAAATTCTGATTTTTGGAGTTCATTCTTCTTTCATGTAATATATTTGATATTATACATATTGTAGTTGCTTTAATGAATTTTTTGTTGATTTTATTATCATAATTGAGTACTAAATGTTTTATCACCAAATACAGGCATACCTCACTAATACAGTGGGTTATGTTCCAGACCGTCACCTTAAAGTGAATCATTGCCTTTTTTTTTTCACTTGCCAGTGCATATAAAAACCTAGAAACATTTATTTTATCATTTATTAGGTATGCAATAGCACTAGGTCTTAAAAAAATGATGTAAAAGTAAAAATAATAAACACAATTTTTGAAAACTGCCAAAAACCATCTTAAAAGAAAGGCAAGTGCTGAAAATAATAAACATGAATATGCAATGAAACCCCGAATATTGGGCCACTCACTCGGTAATATTATTTTTACTTTTATTCTGTTTTTTCTTTTCATTTCTAATATTTTAATTCTTTCAAGTAACTTCTGTGGCCTGTGAGACCAATATAATGCATAATATACAGTGGCCCCTTGGGTAACGAACGCATCGTATAACGTTAAATCCACCCAACGAAGCATTTGAGCGTAAAAATTTTGGCCTGGCTAACGATAAAAAACTCGCCCAATGTGATTCGTCCTGAACCTGTCCGTCCAGCCTGAGCGCCTCAGCTGCCCTGCCGTCAGTGTTTACAAGCCGGGGTGGCCGGTTTCATGCATTCATTAGATACATTTTGTATTATTCCATTGTTTATAGTGCTTGTAACTGCTAAATAAGCCACAATGGCCCAAAAGAAAGCTTCTAGTGCCAACCCTGGGGCAAAAAGGGTGAGAAATACTATTGAAATATACTATCATACCATGGTTAGCTGCTGCTGCACCACCATCAGCTGTTGCTGCACCACCATCAGCTGTACTACTCGAAGATGTGGAGAGACTGTTGTTGGTGTGGCTTAACAAGAAATAATTACCGAGAAACAATTAACCTCAGAGGGTTAGCCACCCAGGATAACCCAAGAAAGTCATTGAGTCATCAAGGACTGTCTAACTTATTTCCATTGGGGTCCTTAATCTTGTCCCCCAGGATGCAACCCACATCAGTCAACTAACACCCAGGTGAACAGGAAGAAATGCCTGGAACTACTTCTCATATTGGTGAATTTAAGGCCAACAAAGGTTGGTTTGAGAGTTTTAAGAATCATAGTGGCATACACAGTGTGACAAGGCATGGCGAAGCTGAAAAATTCCAACCCCAACAAGTGCGTAACTGTGACTAAACAGGCCTGTTCTGGAGGAAAATGCCAAACAGGAACTACATTACTCAGGAGGAAAAGGCACTCCCAGGACACAAGCCTATGAAACACAGGCTAACTTTCTTGTTTTGTTGTAATGCTAGTGGTGGGGATCGCAAAGTGAAGCCTTTCTTAATGTATCATTCTGAATATCCCAGTGTGTTTAAGAAAAAGTCTCATCACTCATCAATACTCTTCAGTATAGGTAAGTGTCATTTTAACATTCATTTTTATAGTTATTGTGCATGTCTCATTGTTTTGTTTCTAGGGAAATGTATATTTCATTTTTTTTTTTAATACTTTTGGCTGTCTGGAACGGATTAATTGGATTTCCATTGTTTCTTATGGGGAAAATTAATTCGGCTACCAATAATTTCGTCTAATGATGAGCTCTCAGGAACAGATTAATATCCTTAGCCGAGGATCCACTGTATATATATATCCACTCGTTGTATGCAACACAATAACCACACAAACATTATCATTATATTGTTTACAAAACAGGTTTACACAAGCCCACGCTGTCCTTCCCACCCACACTGTCTTCCCCACCACCCATGCTTAACTTTTTTGGGTTATCCTAGATTCTCTACATAAGCTGCTGTGTGTGTGATAATTTGTGTAACTGTATTCGTGTATACCTGAATAAACTTACACTCTGTCTTCCCAACCACCCATGTTGTCTTCCCCACCCACACACCATCATCCCCACCATCCACGGTGCTTTCCCCACCACTCACGCTGCCTTCCCCAGACCCGTGCTGCCTTCCCCAGACCCATGCTGCCTTCCCCACACCCATGCTGTCTTCCCCCGACTGGGTACGAGGGTTGAAGACTTGGCAAGTTCAGTACAAGCGTAGCCCCTCTACTATGTGTACCTACGGGTTTAGCGCTTCCCCATGATGATGATGATGATGATGATAATAATAATAATAATAATCTACTATATGTACAATACTAAAGCAGGAGTCTATAAAGGCTATAGCACCAGCAAAGGGCATTACATTAATTTCTAAGCAGTGGACCTCTGTCAATTAAAAGATGGAAAAGCTGCTGTTGACATGGTTGATGGAGAAACAGCTCACAGGAGATAGGTAGTGTAGTGAGATAGACATAAAAATTGTACATAGCAGTTCTTAAGAAAAGTGTGAACTTCTGACAAGATATGCCACTCTGCATTTCTTCTCCAAGGTATCTAAATGTCGTATGTACACCAGATCTAATTCAGTTAGCCTCACAAACTTCGTTTTCTCTTATAATGACAACTCTGACGTTTTCATAGAGAGAATGCGCGACCACTCCCAACCACAATCCTCCTCCCTCCACAGTCCATGTAATGACATATTTTATTCATTCTAGAGTGTATATCATGTTTCTATGTTATATTGTTTATGTCATATTAGATGAATTGTGACAGATAAATAAGCCGTAGAGTTGATATTAAGGTTATTTTGTCATGCCTCCTGAGAGCAGAAATTCAGCTGGAACGAATTAATTGCATTTCAATTAATTTAATTGAAGAAAATTGACAAATCAGGATACGAATAAGTCCACGGAACAGATTAAATTCATAACCTGAGGTTCCACTGTATTATAATATTTCATAGTATGTGTTTGTGTTTTGGTATGTGTGTTGGGGAGGGGCAGCATAATGCCGTGACTAGCACTGTAATTTACAGTTTTAAGAAACTTTACACAAAAGCACTGTTTAAAAGATGCTTTGAAGTGACCTCTGAAACAGAGCTTACCCGTAGCAAATTTTGGAAAAATAATTTTGATATCCTCCAGTGTTTAAGGATATTAGACAAAGCCTAGGGGAAAAGTTTCTTTCAGGACAATGAGCTCTGCCTGAAAGAAACTGTGGCTAGACTGTGTGTCAGAGATTTTGAAGGCTTTGAGGCAGAGCTAGTAGTAAAGGATATTGTTTCTCTGGGCCAGTCCATGGGTTTAGAAATGGACGATGAAGATACAGAGAAGTTTGTTCAGGGTCACAAGAATGAGCTGACCACAGAAGAACTTCAAGACCTGCACAAGGAGCAGAAAGAAGTGATTGAGGAAATTTCTTCTTCAGAGGAGGGAATCAGTAAAGGCAACATATCCACTGCAGAAATTAAGGAACTGTGTTATCATTGGGCTCAAACACTGAGCCTGGTAAAAAAAAAAGGCATCCTAACATTACTGTTGTGAATAAGGGCATCATCCTGTTCAGTGACAGTGTTGTTGACTACTTTTGAAAATTTTTTGGACAGCTTCTTTAGCCATGGAAAAAAAAAATCAAATGCTAGTGAATTCCCATCATCTTTAAGTGCTGCTACACAGAGACAGAAAAGAGAAAAAAACACCAGATGGGCAGTTACCTGATGGCTTTATGGGCGATGACACCCTTTCCAAACAACATCTCTCCACCTTCCTCTTAGGCCGTCAGCACTCCTCAGTAAAGGTAAAGTAAAGTTAAATTTGCATTTATTTCATGTATTTATTGTTTTTATAGTTTTCATGTATGATTTTATGGATGCAAATATTACTATACAGATTTAAATAAGCAATATTTTCACTTAAAATGTTTTATAATTGGTAATTTTTTAGGGTCTGGAACAGATTAATCCAATTTACTATATTTCTTGTGGGAAAAATTGATTCAGTGTTTGTACATCTTGCTATTAGAACAACCTCCTGGAATGGATTAAGTTCTAATATTGAGGTACCACTGTAACTGAAGAGCACCATATTAGCGAAGCACTCTAAAGCAAGCGCTGTTTTAACGAGGTATGTCTGTAACAGTTCATTTAACATGGTCAGTGTCCCAAGTAACAACAAGAACATTCTTGATTCAGCCATCCTGTCTGAAAGAACAGATCAGTAAGAGAAGCAAATCAGTTAAAAGGATAGATTAGTAAGAAGATATATTGATAATAAAACAAGTAATGTAGTGGTAATTAAAATGTTTGTGATTGTGTGTGTGTGTGTGTGTATATGCGCAGACATCAGCTGTTCACCTGGGTGAGCTGTGGCGACACGCAGCTGACTTCCACCTGCGGAGTGGTGATGCTGCTGCTGCTGCAGCATCATTATTGGAACTTCGCAAACTCGACCCCAAAGATGTCAACACACTTGCACAATTGATTAGTGCATATGCAAGGGTAGGTCAGAATTATAGTATATTATTTTTAAATATATTTTTACTGTGATAAATGTTTTATTGACAGATGATTCTATACTTTATTACAATTGCTATGAGATTGGGCAAGTTTAACCCTTTCAGGGTCCGTCCCGTAGATCTACGGCTTTACGTTCAGGGTCCAAACCGTAGATCTACGTCACGAGCTCAGCTCACTCTGATAAACTGTGAGTGGTACATTTGGGTCTAGATATGAGAGAATACATCTATGTGGTATGTGTGCACCACATAAAACAGATCCTGCAGCACACTGTGTATAATGAGAGAAAAAAACTGAAATCATGATTTTTCGATTAAAACAGCAACTTTGCAGTGTTTTTTCGTATGTTTTTTATAGTTGTATTTGCGATTTCTTGGTCTCATTTGATAGAATGGAAGACATATTACAGAAATAAAGA
Organism: Cherax quadricarinatus; assembly: GCF_038502225.1. Classification (NCBI taxonomy): domain Eukaryota; kingdom Metazoa; phylum Arthropoda; class Malacostraca; order Decapoda; family Parastacidae; genus Cherax; species Cherax quadricarinatus. Next base: position 22,972,174 of record NC_091345.1, read on the forward strand.
TGATTTTGATTGGTTTCAGCACTAGAAATGGCTTGAAACTGAGCTCAAAGTAGCAGAAATGTTAAATTTTTGCCGATATTCAAGAGTAAACAAACGACCTCGCACGTCTAATACACGCCAGCTGGTGGGTCTAATATGCATTCACAAATATGGTGATGATATACAATTATTACAGTATTGCATAATAGTAAATCTTCTATTTTTTGGTGTGAATAAAAATTCATTATGTGAATAAAAAATGAAAATGGAATTTATTTGTAAAGCCTCAAAACATAACTAATGAACAGAGGAAATGTTAGTTTAGTTCCAGGAATACCTACATTGTTTATTCTGGACCCTATTTTGAAATTGGAATATTTTGAACTTTGTGTTAAATTGGCCAAATTAACAATTTCCGATCACTTTAATTTGTAGTTGAAACACTTGACTTGGCGATTTCTTGTGCTCAATCGATAGAATAGAAGTAATACTAGTGAAATAGCTAAGAATTTGGTTGACTGGAATAATATAATTGGCCTAAAATGGGAGTCAAAGTCAGCAAAATCACCGATTTGTAAATATTGCTGACACATCAAAATTCGCGAGAGCATAATTTCGTCAGTTTTCCATCAAATTTCGTACTTTTTGTTTTATTACCTTCACAAAAAGATTCTCTACCATTTCATAAGAAAAAATAACTTTTTTTTTTTTTTTAAATTCTTGGACACTGGGGCACCACTTCAGATTTGGGCCTTGGACCCTGAAGGGGTTAATGTAAAGATGTGTATTTTGATGAGTGTATATAATGTACAGCATTCTGGGCAGATCTGTGTGAAAAATTTAGTACCAAACAATACACATTTACTCCATTCATGTGGGCAGATTATATTTAGTTGTGGTAATGTTTGATGTCAGCACACTTGTGGAATGACAGCCGTTGAATGAATAATGGTGAATGTGATTTTTTCTTTGGGTCACCCTTAATTTTAATATCAAATTTGCATTGCTTAATTTTAATTCCGCTTTAAAGATAAGGAAATTCGATATTTGTTATAAGTATTACAGCCTCTCCTCACTTAGCGACGTACTTGTTTACTGATGAGTCGGACTTTACAGCGGGCTCTCTGACCAGTATGCATATCTAAATAATGTACTTATATTAGAACTGATTTCCTCTATTCTGTTTATTACAATATACAGAACACTACTGTATAAACATTTAAAAATATACTAAAAATGTTATAAATGGTGCAAGGGTGACGTTAAAGCAATATAAAAATTGGTTGATATAAACCCACTACCATTATAGTATGCTCCTTGTTTAGCGACGAATTCATTTATCAAGTGGTAACAGGAATGGAGCTCTGTCGTTAAGTGAGGAGAGGCTGTATTATTTTATTAACGTCAATGGCAGAGTCCTACTCTACCATTGAGATTAATAAAATAATAATAATTATAATAAATATTGAATTTCCTTATTTTTAAAGCAGAATTAAAATTAAGCAATTCAAAGATGATATTAAATTTTTTAAATAAGTGATATTTGTTACTGGGTAAAATAAACAATTACTTAATGAAAATGTTAAAGTTTAGTAACTATTTTAAATGACATAATTTGGTGCGAGGGTCTTAGCAAGAGGCGTGGAGTTAAAAGATAAAGAATCGCACATAAATTGGGAGTTGTCACAGCTGCTCTTTGCTGATGACACTGTGCTCTTGGGAGATTCTGAAGAGAAGTTGCAGAGATTGGTGGATGAATTTGGTAGGGTGTGCAAAAGAAGAAAATTAAAGGTGAATACAAGAAAGAGTAAGGTTATGAGGATAACAAAAAGATTAGGTGATGAAAGATTGGATATCAGATTGGAGGGAGAGAGTATGGAGGAGGTGAATGTATTCAGATATTTGGGAGTGAATGTGTCAGCGGATGGGTCTATGAAAGATGAGGTGAATCATAGAATTGATGAGGGGAAAAGGGTGAGTGGTGCACTTAGGAGTCTGTGGAGACAAAGAACTTTGTCCTTGGAGGCAAAGAGGGGAATGTATGAGAGTATATTTTTACCAACGCTCTTATATGGGTGTGAAGCATGGGTGATGAATGTTGCAGTGAGGAGAAGGCTAGAGGCAGTGGAGATGTCATGTCTGAGGGCAATGTGTGGTGTGAATATAATGCAGAGAATTCGTAGTTTGGAAGTTAGGAGGAGGTGCGGGATTACCAAAACTGTTGTCCATAGGGCTGAGGAAGGGTTGTTGAGGTGGTTCGGACATGTAGAGAGAATGGAGCGAAACAGAATGACTTCAAGAGTGTATCAGTCTGTAGTGGAAGGAAGGCGGGGTAGGGGTCGGCCTAGGAAAGGTTGGAGGGAGGGGGTAAAGGTGGTTTTGTGTGCGAGGGGCTTGGACTTCCAGCAGGCATGCGTGAGCGTGTTTGATAGGAGTGAATGGGGACAAATGGTTTTTAATACTTGACGTGCTGTTGGAGTGTGAGCAAAGTAACATTTATGAAGGGATTCAGGGAAACCGGCAGGCCGGACTTGAGTCCTGGAGATGGGAAGTACAGTGCCTGCACTTTGAAGGAGGGGTGTTAATGTTGCAGTTTAAAAACTGTAGCGTAAAGCACCCTTCTGGCAAGACAGTGATGGAGTGAATGATGGTGAAAGTTTTTCTTTTTCGGGCCACCCTGCCTTGGTGGGAATCGGCCAGTGTGATGACAATAAAAAAAAATTTGGTGTCTCCATAGGAAAATGGAACAGAATTCGTAAGCCATGTGTGTCATGAGAGACAACTAAAATGCATGGAGCAAGGGGCTAGTAACACCTTCTGTATATATTACTAACTTTAAAAGGAGAAGCTTCTGTTTTTTTCCTTTGGGCCACCCTGCCTTGGTGGGATATGGCCGGTTTGTTGAAAGAAGAATTTGATGTATCTTAGTGCAGAAGAAACTTGACAACTAGCTGAGAAGAGTAACACTTTGTGTAACACTAACTAACATAACTTGGTGTCAATTTTTTTTTTTTTTCCAACAAGTTGGCCATCTCCCACCGAGGAAGGGTGACCCAAAGAGAAAGAAAATTCCCAAAAAGAAAATACCTTCATCATCATTGAACACTTTCACCACACTCACACATTATCACTGCTTTTGCAGAGGTGCCTAGAATACAATAGTTTAGAAGCATATACGTATAAAGATACACAACATATCCCTCCAAACTGCCAATATCCTAAACCACTCCTTTAAAGTGCAGGCATTGTACTTCCCATTTCCAGGACTCGAGTCCGACTATATGAAAATAACCTGTTTCTCTGAATCCCTTCACTAAATATTACCCTGCTCACACTCCAACAGATCGTCAGGTCCCAAGTATCATTCGTCTCCATTCACTCCTATCTAACACGCTCATGCACGCTTGCTGGAAGTCCAAGCCCCTCGCCCACAAAACCTCCTTTACCCCCTCTTTCCAACCCATTCGAGGACGACCCCTACCCCTCTTTCCTTCCCCTATAGATTTATATGCTTTCCATGTCATTCTACTTTGATCCATTCTCTCTAAATGACCAAACCACCTCAACAACCCCTCTTCTGCCCTCTGACTAATGCTTTTATTAACTCCACACCTTCTCCTAATTTCCAAACTCCGAATTTTCTGCATAATATTTAAACCACACATTGCCCTTAGACAGGACATCTCCACTACCTCCAACCGTCTCCTCGCTGCTGCATTTACCACCCAAGCTTCACATCCATACAAGAGTGTTGGTACTACTATACGTACTTTCATACATTCCCTTCTTTGCCTCCATAGATAACGTTTTTTGACTCCACATATACCTCAACGCACCACTCGCCTTTTTTCCCTCGTCAATTCTATGATTAACCTCATCCTTCATAAATCCATCCGCCTACACGTCAACTCCCAAGTATCTGAAAACATTCACTTCTTCCATACTCCTCCTCCCCAATTTGATATCCAATTTTTCTTTATCTAAATCATTTGATACCCTCATCACCTTACTCTTTTCTATGTTCACTTTCAACTTTCTACCTTTACACACATTCTCAAACTCGTCCACTAACCTTTGCGATTTTTCTTTAGAATCACCCATAAGCACAGTATCATCAGCAAAAAGTAACTGTGTCAATTCCCATTTTGAATTTGATTCCCCATAATTTAATCCTACCCCTCTCCCGAACGCCCTAGCATTTACTTCTTTTACAACCCCATCTATAAATATATTAAACAACCATGGTGACATTACACATCCCTGTCTAAGACCTACTTTTACCAGGAAGTATTCTCCCTCTCTTCTACACACCCTAACCTGAGCCTCACTATCCTCATAAAAGCTGTTTACAGCATTTAGTAACTTACCACCTATTCCATAAACTTGCAACATCTGCCACATTGCTCCTCTATCCACTCTAACATATGCCTTTTCTAAATCCATAAATGCAATAAAAACTTCCCTACCTTTATCTAAATACTGTTCACATATATGCTTCAATGTAAACACTTGATCTACACATCCCCTACCCACTCTGAAGCCCCCTTGCTCATCTGCAATTCTACATTGTCTTACCTCTAATTCTTTCAATTATAACCCTACCGTACACTTTTCCTGGTATACTCAGTAAACTTATTCCTCTATCATTTTTACAATCTCTTTTGTCCCCTTTCCCTTTATATAAAGGGACTATACATGCTCTCTGCCAATCCCTAGGTACCTTCCCCTCTTTCATACATTTATTAAACAAAAGTACCAACCACTCCAACACTATATCCCCCCCTGCTTTTAACATTTCTGTCATGATCCCATCAGTTCCAGCTGCTTTACCCCCTTTCATTCTACGTAATGCCTCACGTACCTCCACCACACTTACATTCTGCTCTTCTTCACTCCTAAAAGATGGTATACCTCCCTGGCCAGTGCATGAAATTACCGCCTCCCTTTCTTCCTCAACATTTAAAAGTTCCTCAAAATATTCTCGCCATCTACCTAATACCTCCCTCTCCCCATCTACTAACTCCCCTACTCTGTTTTTAATGGACAAATCCATACTTTCCCTAGGCTTTCTTAACTTGTTTAACTCACTCCAAAATTTTTTCTTATTTTCATTAAAATTTCTTGACAGTGCCTCTCCCACTCTTTCATCTGCTCTCCTTTTGCATTCTCTCACCACTCTCTTCACCTTTCTTTTACTCTCCATATACTCTGCTCTTCTTATAACACTTCTGCTTTGTAAAAACCTCTCGTAAGCTACCTTTTTCTCTTTTATCACACCCTTTACTTCATCATTCTACCAATCACTCCTCTTTCCTCCTGTCCCCACCCTCCTGTAACCACAAACTTCTGCCCCACATTCTAATACTGCATTTTTAAAACTATTCCAACCCTCTTCAACCCCCCCCCCCCCACTACTCATCTTTGCACTAGCCCACCTTTCTGCCAATAGTCGCTTATATCTTGCCTGAACTTCCTCCTCCCTTAGTTTATACACTTTCACCTCCCTCTTACTTGTTGTTGCCGCCTTCCTCTTTTCCCATCTACCTCTTACTCTAACTGTAGCTACAACTAAATAATGATCTGATATATCAGTTGCCCCTCTATAAACATGTACATCCTGGAGCCTACCCATCAACCTTTTATCCACCAATACATAATCTAACAAACTACTTTCATTACGTGCTACATCATACCTTGTATATTTATTTATCCTCTTTTTCATAAAATATGTATTACTTATTACCAAATTTCTTTCTACACATAGCTCAATTAAAGGCTCCCCATTTACATTTACCCCTGGCACCCCAAATTTACCTACTACTCCCTCCATAACATTTTTACCCACTTTAGCATTGAAATCCCCAACCACCATTACTCTCACACTTGATTCAAAACTCCCCACGCATTCACTCAACATTTCCCAGAATCTCTCTCTCTCCTCTACACTTCTCTCTTCTCCAGGTGCATACACGCTTACTATAACCCACTTTTCACATCCAATCTTTATTTTACTCCACATAATCCTTGAATTTATGCATTTGTAGTCCCTCTTTTCCTGCCATAGCTTATCCTTCAACATTATTGCTACTCCTTCTTTAGCTCTAACTCTATTTGAAACCCCTGACCTAATCCCATTTATTCCTCTCCACTGAAACTCTCCCACCCCCTTCAGCTTTGTTTCACTTAAAGCCAGGACATCCAGTTTCTTCTCATTCATAACATCCACAATCATCTCTTTCTTATCATTGCACAACATCCACGCACATTCAGACTTCCCACTTTGACAATTTTCTTCTTATTCTTTTTAGTGATCTTTACAGGAAAAGGGGTTACTAGCCCATTGTTCCCAGCATTTTAGTTGACTTTTACAACACGCATGGCTTACGGAGGAAAGATTCTTATTCCACTTCCCCTGCTCGCACTACAACAGATCGTCAGGTCCCAAATACCATTTGTCTCCATTCACTCCTATCTAACATGGTCACGCATGCTTTCTGGAAGTACAAACCCCTCACCCACAACACCTGCTTTACTCCCTCCCTCCAACCTTTTCGAGGACGACCCCTATCCCGCCTTAATTCCCCTACAGATGTATATGCTCTCCATGTCATTCTACTTTGATCCATTCTCTCTAAATGACCAAACCACCTCAACAAACCCTCTTCAGCCCTCTGACTAATACTTTTATTACTCCACACCTTCTAATTTCCAAACTCCGAATTTTTTGCATAATATTTACACCACTCATTGCTCTTAGACAGGACATCTCCACTGCCTCCAACCGCCTCCTTGCTGCAGCATTTACAACCCAAGCTTCACACCCATATAAGAATATTGGTACTACTATACTTTCATACATTCCCTTCTTTGCCTCCATAGATAAAATTTTTTGCCTCCACATATACCTCAATGCACCACTCACCTTTTTTCCTTCATCAATTCTATGATTTACCTCGTCCTTCGTAAATCCATCCGCTGACACGTCAACTCCCAAATATCTGAAAACATTCACTTCTTCCATACTCCTCCTCCCCAATTTGATATCCAATTTTTCTTTATCTAAATCATTTGATATTCATCACTTTACTTTTTTCTATGTTCACTTTCAACTTTCTACCTTTACACACATTACCAAATTCGTCCACTAACCTTTGCAAATTTTCTATCTCCCATAAGCACAGTATCATCAGCAAAAAGTAACTGTGTCACTTCCCATTTTGTATTTAATTCCCCATAATTTAATCCCACCCCTCTCCTGAACACCCTAGCAATTACTTCTTTTACAACCCCATCTATAAATATATTAAACAACCATGGTGGTGACATTACACATCCCTGTCTAAGACCTACTTTTACTGGGAAGTAGTCTCCCTCTTTTCTACACACCCTAACCTGAGCCTCACTATCCTCATAAATTTTTTTTACAGCATTTAGTAACTTATCACCTATTCCATACACTTGCAACAACTGCCACATTGCTCCCCTATCCACTCTGTCATATACCTATTCTAAATCCATAAATGCAATAAAAACTTCCCTACCTTTATCTAAATACTGTTCACATATATGCTTCAATGTAAACACTTGATCTACACATCCCCTACCCACTCTGAAACCTCCTTGCTCATCCGCAATTCTACATTCTGTCTTGCCTCTTCTTTCAATAATAACCCTACCGTACACTTTTCCTGGTATACTCAGTAAACTTATTCCTCCATAATTTTTACAATCTCTTTTGTCCCCCTTCCCTTTATATAAAGGGACTATACACGCTCTCCGCCAATCCCTAGGTACCTTCCCCTCTTTCATACATTTATTAAACAAAAATACCAACCACTCCAACACTATGTACCCCCCTGCTTTTAACATTTCTGTCATGATCCCGTCAGTTCCAGCTGCTTTACCCCCTTTCATTCTATATAATGCCTCGCGCACCTCCCCCACACTCACATCGTGCTCTTCTTCTCTCCTAAAAGATGATATACCTCCCTAGCCAGTGCATGAAATTACCGCCTCCCTTTCTTCGTCGACATTTAAAAGTTCCTCAAAATATTCTCGCCATCTACCCAAAGCCTCCATCTCCCCATCTACTAATTCCCCTTCTCTGTTTTTAACCGATAAATCCATTACGTAAAATCCATTACATTAAATGAAAGGGGGTAAAGCAGCTGGAACTGATGGGATCTTGACAGAAATGTTAAAAGCAGGGGGGATATAGTGTTGGAGTGGTTGGTACTTTTGTTTAATAAATGTATGAAAGAGGGGAAGGTACCTAGGGATTGGAGGAGAGCATGTATACTCCATTTATATAAAGGGAAAGGGGACAAAAGAGACTAAAAATTATAGAGGAATAAGCTTACTGAGTATACCAGGAAAAGTGTACGGTAGGGTTATAATTGAAAGAATTAGAGTTAAGACAGAATGTAGGATTGCGGATGAGCAAGGAGGTTTCAGAGTGGGTAGGGGATGTGTAAATCAAGTGTTTACATTGAAGCATATATGGGAACAGTATTTAGATAAAGGTAGGGAAGTTTTTATTGCATTTATGGATTTAGAAAAGGCATATGATAGTGGATAGAGGAGCAATGTGGCAGATGTTGCAAGGATATGTAATAGGTGGTAAGTTATTAAATGCTGTAAAGAGTTTTTATGAGGATAGTGAGGCTCAGGTTAGGGTGTGTAGAAGAGAGGGAGACTACTTCCCAGTAAAAGTAGGTCTTAGACAGGGATGTGTAATGTCACCATGGTTGTTTAATATATTTATAGATGGGGTTGTAAAGGAAGTAAATGCTAGGGTGTTTGGGAGAGGGGTGGGATTAAATTTTGGGGAATCAAATTCAAAATGGGAATTGACACTGTTACTTTTTGCTGATGATACTGTGCTTATGGGAGATTCTAAAGAAAAATTGCAAAGGTTAGTGGATGAGTTTGGGAATGTGTGTAAAGGTAGAAAGTTGAAAGTAAACATAGAAAAGAGTAAGGTGATGAGGGTGTCAAATGATTTAGATAAAGAAAAATTGGATATCAAATTGGGGAGGAGGAGTATGGAAGAAGTGAATGTTTTCAGGTACTTGGGAGTTGACGTGTCGGTGGATGGATTTATGAAGGATGAGGTTAATCATAGAATTGATGAGGGAAAAAAGGTGAGTGGTGCGTTGAGGTATATGTGGAGTCAAAAAACGTTATCTATGGAGGCAAAGAAGGGAATGTATGAAAGTATAGTAGTACCAACACTCTTATATGGGTGTGAAGCTTGGGTGGTAAATGCAGCAGCGAGGAGACGGTTGGAGGCAGTGGAGATGTCCTGTTTAAGGGCAATGTGTGGTGTAAATATTATGCAGAAAATTCGGAGTGTGGAAATTAGGAAAAGGTGTGGAGTTAATAAAAGTATTAGTCAGAGGGCAGAAGAGGGGTTGTTGAGGTGGTTTGGTCATTTAGAGAGAATGGATCAAAGTAGAATGACATGGAAAGCATATAAATCTATAGGGGAAGGAAGGCTGGGTAGGGGTCGTCCTCGAAAGGGTTGGAGAGAGGGGGTAAAGGAGGTTTTGTGGGCAAGGGGCTTGGACTTCCAGCAAGCGTGCGTGAGCATGTTAGATAGGAGTGAATGGAGACGAATGGTACTTGGGACCTGACGATCTGTTGGAGTGTGAGCAGGGTAATATTTAGTGAAGGGATTCAGGGAAACCGGTTATTTTCATATAGTCGGACTTGAGTCCTGGAAATGGGAAGTACAATGCCTGCACTTTAAAGGAGGGGTTTGGGATATTGGCAGTTTGGAGGGATATGTTTTGTATCTTTATATGTGTATGCTTCTAGACTGTTGTATCCTGAGCACCTCTGCAAAAACAGTGATAATGTGCGAGTGTGGTGAAAGTGTTGAATGATGATGAAAGTATTTTCTTTTTGGGGATTTTCTTTCTTTTTTGGGTCACCCTGCCTCGGTGGGAGACGGCCGACTTGTTGGAAAAATAAAAAATCCATTTGTTCCCTAGGCTTTCTTAACTTGTTTAACTCGCTCCAGAATTCTTATTCACGCAAAAATAGATTTACCAATCTATATCACGGATAGTAAAATATAACCAGGAAAGATTGGTCATGGTTTCCAGCATCCCAATAATTGAATCAGATCTGTTAACCCTTTCAGTGGCCATCACATAAAACTGAGACCAGGATCCCTATGTAGTTCTACATCATGAGCTTGGCTCACTCAGATGAGCTGTGAGTAGTAAATTTTGGCCTAGATATGAGAGAATGGGTCTGTGTGGCGCATGTGCACAGTATAAAAGGAAAAATTCCTTCCCCACGCGTTATGTGATGGGAAAAGCAAAGCTCAGACTGTGTGTATGGTTTAAAACAGCAACTTTGAGGTGTTTTCTGGATCGTTTTTATGGTTTTACTGGCTGTTTCTTGGCATCATTTGATAGAATGGAAGACATACTACTGAAATAAAGATAATTTTGATTGGTTTCAGGACTGGAAGTAGCTTGAAATTGAGCTCGAAGTAGCAGAAATATTAAATTTTTGCTAATATTCCAGAGGATGGGTAAGGCTTTTCCCCCTACAATCCCCAGTCTGTTTTTTAGGTTTCCAAACCTTTCACTGTCCAGACCCCTGAAAATAATACTCTTAGTTACTCCTGGCCTCAATGACATAGTTGTACATGACAGTGAAAGGGATAAGAAACAGCATCTTGAATTTAAAGAAAGTGTATTCACAGTGCTTGACTTTCCTTAATGTGCTTATAGCATCTGCTTGCCTTCTAAAATCATAATGCACTTTTGAGTTTATGGTTTTAGGTGAAATGAGTGTTTACAAAAGAAGTTTTGGCCATTTCAGAGAGATACAACACAACCTATTCTTTTCCATAAGTTATTCACTGCATATGTTGCATATTCACACATAGTTCAGTTTTTCTGGAACATATCTCGGATGAATTGTAGTTGTCTACTGTATTTTATCCTAGAAATAGGGTAAATCTTCAATTTTTTGTTTGGTGATAAATTCAAAATGGAAGGCAGGTGTAATATAGGAGAGGCTTGGAGATGTGATTAATTAACAAAGGAAATGTTTTAGTGGCTGGAATGTCTACAGTGTTTATTTTGGAATCTTGTTTTTAAAGTGGGTTTTTTTTTTTTTTAATTTTGTGTAAAATTGGCAAAAATTTGACTTTTGTATTTATAGGGTAATTTTGATATATGAATGGACCATTTCTTGTGTGCAGTTGATAGAACAGAAAGCATACTAGTGAAATGGCTAGGAATTTGGTCAAATTGTGCAATGAAACCGACTTAAAAGAGAACTCAAACTTGATGAAATTACCAGTGAATAAATAGCATCTGGACCTCTAACTTTGCACCTGTGTAATTCCATAAATTTTCCACCAAATTTCATATTTTTGGTGTCATTACCTTCAGAAAAAGATTCTCTTATTATTATTGGAAGAATTTTTTTTAATGTAGACACTGTAAGCACATCATTTTGGGGGTCTGGGCAGTGAAGGGGTCAAATAATGTACTTCAGTTCTGTAAGGAAATATTTGACGTGTGCTAGACAGGAGTGTGTGAAGGCAAGTGGTTTTTATGACTTATGTACTGTTGGAGTGTGAGCAAGGTAACATTTATGAAGAGATTCAGGGAAACCAGCTAGCCAGACTCGAGTCCTGGAGGTGGGAATTACAGTGCTTGCATTCTAAAGTAGGGGTGAGGATAATTGCAGTTTTGAACTGTAGTATTGGCACCCCTTTGGCAAGAGAGTGATGGAGTGAATGATAGTGAAAGAGTTTCTTCTTTTTTGAGTCGCCCTATGTCAGTGAGAGAGAGTTGGTTAGCTGAGAAGAAAAATCTAAAGCCAGAATGATTTAACATAAATAAGTTAGGTGCCTTAGGTTGATATGAATAAGTTGGATTAACAAATATCCACAGTATGATGTAAGTGCAGCTAAGACATTATCACGAGAGCTTCCACCAGTGAGTAGCATCGTTGGAAGTGTGGATGGAGACGCACTTGAAGCATCACTGGGTCACCGTTACTTCAAGAAGATCCAGCAGGCACGTGGAGAGGGATCACCCTCATCACCAGCCTCACCAAAGTCTGCCATGTTAGTTTCTCTCTCATGCTGTTGGAGTATGAACAGGTAACTTTTATGAAGGGATTCAGGGAAACCAGTTAACCAGACTTGAGTCCTGGAAGTGGAAGAGGCAGTTGCTAGCATTTTGAAGGATGGGTGAGCATGTTGCATTTGGGTCACTCTGCCTTGGCAGATGGCCATTGAGTTAAAAAATATATATAGTAATGAAAATAATATCAGTAATGATAGTTTATTTTCAAAGATACATATGTCTTACAAAATTGGATAACACTTAATGGTACACATGAAAAGCCCCTGGTTATGTAGAGCATTTTGGGCAAGCTAAAAATATGACATTTGATATGTGTGGTGCTGTACCCTATTTTTTCTTCCCCTCTTATTATTTTTTTAATCAGTGTAGTATTTACTGAATTGTAATTTATGTGCAAATTGTATCGTTAACCTTTTCGGGGTTAGTCCTGTAATATTATGGCTTTGAAGCCAGGGTTGATCCCGTAATGCTACAACAAAATTCTAGTAGCTTCAAATCTTGCAGGAGAAAGTTGGTGGTAGGCCTACATATGAGAGAATGGGTCTGCATGGTCAGTGTGTGTAGTATAAAAAATAAAAAATCCTGCAGCATGCAGTGCATAATGAGGGAAAAAACTGCGACTGTGTTTTTGGTGTAAAACAGTGAATTTGCTGTGTATTTTTGTATGTTTTTATGGTTGTATCCTCAGTTTCTTAGTCTCATTTGATAGAATGGAATATATATTACAGAAATAAAGATGATTTTTGAATGGTTTACAGACTAAAAGTAGCTTGAAATTGAGCTCAAAGTAGCAAAAAATTAAAAATTTTTGCCAGTGTTCAAGAGTAAACAAAACATATCACGCATACAATACACGTCAACTGGCTGGTCTAATATGTCCTCATGAATGCACTGTCATTATTTATACAATTATTACCATTATGCAGTAGTCTGAAAGACAGTAAATCTATTTTTGTGTGAATAAAAATTCAAAATGAAAAGTAAGCATAATATAAGAGGGGCCTGAAGATGTGACTAATGAACAGAGAAAATGTTTTAGTGCCAGGAATGTCTGTATTTTGAAATTGGCCTTTCTTGAAATTTGTGGGAAATTGGCCAAACTAGTAATTTCTGATCATTGTATTGGGTAGTTGAAATAGGTAAGTGGGCAGTTTCTTGTACTCAGTTGATAGAACAAAAAGGAGTTCTAGCTCAACAGCTATGAGTTTGGTCAATTGGAACAATGGAATTGGCCCAAAATAGGGCTCAAAGTGGATAAAATTGCCGTTGTGTAAATATTGCCTAGGCTGCTAACTTTGTGAGAGCATAATTCCATAAGTTTTCCATCAAATTTTGTGCTCTTGGTTTCATTACCTTCAGAAGAAGATTCTCTATCATTTCATAAGAAAAAATAATTTTTTTTAAATTCTTCAGCCCTTAAACTGTCCAAACGTATATATACGTTCACTCGCGTAGCGCCCAAAATTTTTGGAGAGAAAAAAATTCTTTTTTTAATAGGAAAAAAGACCATATGGTACCCAGGCATCCCCAATTATTTTAATATGGCGCACAGTGAGTGCACACACCCAGTCTCTCATGTCTAGGTGACTCAGGCTTATCGTGGCAATGTTGAATGAATGACAAAGAAAACGTATATATACGTTTGGGATGCTACACACGTGAACGTATATATACGTTTGGACCGTTGAAGGGTTAACCATGGGAGCAAGTTTGCTAGCAGGGGTCTCGACCTTCAAAGGATCAAGACAGGATACCATGACGGGGATAATACACACATAACCTGCACATAGACTGAAACTTATGAGATTTTGGTCTAGCTTGTGACCATTAACCATTTCATTGTTGGTCCCGTTGTATCACGGCTTTGAAGCCAATTTCAGTCCCATAGTGAGACTGGAGAAAATTCTTCATAGTCACACTATGTCCAAACAAAGATCTACGTTCACTTGTGCAGCACTCTGAATATTTTTTTTTTTTTTTTTAAATAAGAGAGGGCAATTTTCTGTGTGTTATAAGATGAAAACAAAAAAATTAGGATCAGTACTTATTGAGATAAGACCACGAAGTTGATGCTGGATGCTCACCTGACAGCAACATGGAGTCCTGCCGCTTGCAGAAGTATTGCTGATATACCTTTTTTCTCATTTTTATTTAAAAAAAAAAAAAAAGAGAGAGAAAAAAGGTATATCAGCAACACTTCTGCAAGCAGCAGGACTCCATGTTGCTGTCAGGTGAGCATCCAGCATCAACTTCGTGGTCTTACCTCAGTAAAGTACTGATCCTAAATTTTTTTTTTTTCATCTTATAACACACAGAAAATTGCCCTCTTTTATTTAAAAAAAATTATTTTTCATTTTGTTCTGATAATTACAATTTATAATAGTTCTTGTGATTTTATAGCCAGTCTTTGTTCTGACACTAATATTAGGTACTGAAATAATACTCAAATAGTCAGTCACACCAACAGGTGAATATTTTCACCTTCCTTTGTCATTTACTATTGTTTAGAAATATATACAAAGTATTTATAGGTCTCAGCAATGTTTTAGACATGCTGGAGTATGTGAAACTTCTTGAAGCATGGTGTTTATGGTGAGTCACTAAACTGCTGACATGGTAAGTGGTGGAGTGACACTTGATGATAAAGCACTGCTGCAGGGAACCCTGGTTTTTTGTTTTCACTGTTACACACAAACATGTATGTCTATCTGTCTAGCTCTGCTTATCTTTGTCTGCCTGTGTATCTCGGTCTTTCTGTCTGCCTATGTGTGTGTGTTTCCGTCTGCTTGTCTGTCTCAGAAAGCGGCTCGTAAGCCAACAGGTACAATTTACACACGATGCAGAAGTGACAGTGCACTGTATAGCACTTTGCCTGGAATTTTTGGGTTATCCTAGGTAATTTACATTGTGTATAATTGTACTTATGTGTACATGTGAGAGACAGAGATATAGAGATAGACAGATATAGAGATAGACAGATATAGAGATAGACAGAGATATAGAGATAGACAGAGATATAGACATATATAGGCAGAGAGAGATGTAGCCGGGCGGAGGTGTAGCCGGGCGGAGGTGTAGACAGATATAGATGGATGGAGATATAGACGAAGATACAGATATAGACAGACAGCGCCAAATCCAGCCAGCCGGCCAGCCTGATACCATTGATACCAATGGTATCAAAAATGAAAGGATGTTGCACAAATGTTACGCATGGGTTATTATCGAGGTTTTTGATATTTTCTCAACCACTTGTGGCCACATCCATCACTTTCCTCTTAAAATGGGAGTGTTAATATGACATGACATCAGTGAATCCCTGGTGTTTGCCACGCTATTTGCTCTAGCTGGCGCTCAATTGAACTGGTGCTTCCACAAGGTACTACATTGTCCCAGATTTTTTTAATACTGTACACACTGAGTGTTAATACCCATTCTATACTGACCAGGCATCTCAGGCCAGTCATGCCAAATTTGGAGGCAGGAAAAATAAAACGTAGATCTACACTTGGAGCGCTACGTGAGCGAATGTAGATCTGCATTTGGACAGTTTAAGGATTAAAGGGAGGGTAGCCCTCAGCCTCTCAGAAAGGAGCTGATGGACTATGACTTCCTTGTTCCCGCAACAGCTTTTTAAAGACATATGTACCAAGCATCACCATGAACGTCTCTCCTTGCTAGAATTTCTAAGAGACTACACAACCAGGGTTAAAGCTAGAGTAATTGCTCTTTTCCCATATCAGGAAAGTTACAAGAAAACCTGCGCCCCACTTAGTCTACAAGTCAGGGGCATTATAACTATTAGCCCATGGCTGAACAACAGGAAACATTCCTTTGTTAAACTACGTTGCAATGTCTAGCAGGAATGTCTATAAAGCTGAAATCAGCATTCCCTTTGTGGGTACGAGGAACAAGGTCACTAAGGAGGGTGGAGGGGTCAAATTGACTTCAGGACTCAGAGCGTATATACGTCACAAAATTTCCCATTGAGAACAAAGACGATAGTGAATTTGAGCGGTAAACTCTGAAATATTATCAGCCTCCACTAGGAAATTTAGCTGTGTAAACAAACACGAGTGTAGTGATCAGCAGTATAAATCATGATAAAGTACATTAACCTGTGTTTTGCGGCGTACACTCAGGCATGATGCATTACAAATGAGGACAATATAACTACACATCTGTAGCAACCGACTCAAGACAGTGATATCGGGGTCATTGAACCTCCCCTACAACAAGCTAGAGAATTGGGTCAGTTACAATACCCAGATAAGTTTAGTCACACCAACATCATCTTATGTTAGATGAAGCTAATAGGTTGATATGGGATTTGATTGGAGTTACCAATAGATCCCGTGACACGAGGGCAATACGCCTATTGCAAGTGAGTACCAAGGTGCATTTTATTTACAATCAGTTGAAAAATGCTAGATATATACACTCCTTTGGGGCAAATTTTAATATGTTACTCGACAGCTCAGTAGTGGGGACTTGACTCATTCGAAGGAGACTCCTTGAACCGCACCTGTAAGAAGTCTGAGTCATCACTGAAGCTAAGTATATTTCAGTTTATGTCGGAAAGTAGACTTGGCTGGTGAACTTCCCCATGGTGACGCCATGAGCTCAGCTCACTCAGATAAGCTGTGAGTGCTAAATTTGGGCCTAGATACGAGAAAATTGGTCCATGCGGTAAGTGAGCACTATATAACAAAAATCCTGTGGCGCATAGTGCATAATAAGAAAAAATTGACTGTTTTTGGTTTAAAATGGCAACTTTGCGGTGTATTTTTGTATGGTTTTTACGGTTGAATTTTCAGTTTCTTGGTCTCATTTGATAGAATGGAAGATCTATTACAGAAATAAAAATAATTTTGATGAGTTTCAGGACTGAAAGTAGCTTGAAATTGAGCTCAAAGTAGCAGATATGTTCAATTTTTGATGATATTCCATAGTACACAAATGACACCGCTTGTCCAATACATGTCCAACTGGTCAGTCTAATACACATTGAGGAATGCACTGACATTATTTATACAATTATTACAATAATGCAGTAATCTCCATAAAAGTAAATTTCTATTTTTTTGTGTGAATAAAATTCCAAAATGAAAACAAGTGTATTATGAGAGGGACCTGGATAAATGACTAAAGAGCAGAGGAAATGTTTATTTAGTGCCAGGAATGTCTACTTTGTTTATTATGGACCCTATTTTCAAATTGGCAGTTATATTTTGTGTGAAATTGGCCAAATTACCGATTTCTGATCTCTCTATTTTGTAGTTGAAGTAGGTAAATGGGCATTTTCTTGGACTCGGTCGATAGAAGGAATACTAGCGAAATAGCTGAGAGTTTGAGCGACTGTAACAGAAGCGTGAAGGGAAGGGTACCAGAATATATCTGAGAGGGGGTGGAGACAGGAGTGGTATAACAAGAGGGAATAGTACTATTGTGGTGGTGGTAGGAGTGGTACAGTAGTGTGCAAAATTATTGGGACAGGAGTAAATTTTGTGATTCTCCCCTAATATGTCTTAGTCTCTTGGCTTAATTAACCCTTTCAGTGTTGTGGCCCCTGCTCACAAACTTGCTCTTAGTGGCGAAGAATTTTCAAAAATAAATAAATAAATTAATAAATAAATAATTATTATATATATATATATATATATATATATATATATATATATATATATATATATATATATATATATATATATATATATATATATATACACAGTGGACCCCCGCATAACGATTACCTTGGAATGCGACCAATTATGTAAGTGTATTTATGTAAGTGCGTTTGTACGTGTATGTTTGGGGGTCTGAAATGGACTAATCTACTTCACAATATTCCTTATGGGAATAAATTCGGTCAGTACTGGCACCTGAACATACTTATGGAGTGAAAAAATATCGTTAACCGGGGGTTCACTGTATAATATATATATATATATATATATATATATATATATATATATATATATATATATATATATATATATATATATATATATATATATATATTTCTCTCTCTCAACAAGTCAGCTGTCTCCCACCAAGGCAGGGTGACCCAAAAAAGAAAGAAAATCCCCAAAAAGAAAATACTTTCATCATCATTCAACACTTTAACCACACTCGCACATTATCACTGTTTTTGCAGAGGTGCTCAGAATACAACAGTTTAGAAGCATGTACGTATAAAGATACACAACATATCCCTCCAAACTGCCAATATCCCAAACCCCTCCTTTAAAGTGCAGGCATTGTACTTCCCATTTCCAGGACTCAAGTCCGACTATATGAAAATAACCGGTTTCCCTGAATCCCTTCACTAAATATTACCCTGCTCACACTCCAACAGATCGTCAGGTCCCAAGTATCATTCGTCTCCATTCACTCCTATCTAACAGGCTCATGCACGCTTGCTGGAAGTCCAAGCCCCTCGCCCACAAAACCTCCTTTACCCCCTCTTTCCAACCCTTTCGAGGACGACACCTACCCAGCCTTCCTTCCCTATAGATTTATATGCTCTCCATGTCATTCTACTTTGATCCATTCTCTCTAAATGACCAAACCACCTCAACAACCCCTCTTCTGCCCTCTGACTAATACTTTTATTAACTCCACACCTTCTCCTAATTTCCACACTCCGAATTTTCTGCATAATATTTACACCACACATTGCCCTTAGACAGGACATCTCCACTGCCTCCAACCGTCTCCTCACTGCTGCATTTACCATCCAAGCTTCACATCCATATAAGAGTGTTGGTACTACTATACTTTCATACATTCCCTTCTTTGCCTCCATAGATAACGTTTTTTTTTGACTCCACATATACCTCAACGCACCACTCGCCTTTTTTCCCTCATCAGTTCTATGATTAACCTCATCCTTCATAAATCCATCTGCCAACACATCAACTCCCAAGTATCTGAAAACATTCACTTCTTCCATACTACTCCTCCCCAATTTGATATCCAATTTTTCTTATCTAAATCATTTGATACCCTCATCACCTTACTCTTTTCTATGTTCACTTTCAACTTTCTACCTTTACACACATTCTCAAACTCATCCACTAACCTTTGCAATTTTTCTTTAGAATCTCCCATAAGCACAGTATCATCAGCAAAAAGTAACTGTGTCAATTCCCATTTTGAATTTGATTCCCCATAATTTAACCCCACCCCTCTCCCGAACGCCCTAGCATTTACTTCTTTTACAACCCCATCTATAAATATATTAAACAACCATGGTGACATTACACATCCCTGTCTATGACCTACTTTTACCGGGAAGTATTTTCCCTCTCTTCTACACCCTAACCTGAGCCTCACTATCCTCATAAAAGCTCTTTACAGCATTTAGTAACTTACCACCTATTCCATATACTTGCAACATCTGCCACATTGCTCTTCTATCCACTGTATCATATGCCTTTTCTAAATCCATAAATGCAATAAAAACTTCCCTACCTTTATCTAAATACTGTTCACATATATGCTTCAATGTAAACACTTGATCTACACATCCCCTACCCACTCTGAAGCCTCCCTGCTCATCCGCAATCTTACATTCTGTCTTACCTCTAATTCTTTCAATTATAACCCTACCGTATACTTTTCCTGGTATACTCAGTAAACTTATTCCTCTATAATTTTTACAGTCTCTTTTGTCCCCTTTCCCTTTATATAAAGGGACTATACATGCTCTCTGCCAATCCCTAGGTACCTTCCCCTCTTTCATACATTTATTAAACAAAAGTACCAACCACTCCAACACTATATCCCCCCTGCTTTTAACATTTCTGTCATGATCCCATCAGTTCCAGCTGCTTTACCCCCTTTCATTCTACGTAATGCCTCATGTACCTTCACCACACTTACATTCTGCTCTTCTTCACTCCTAAAAGATAGTATACCTCCCTGGCCAGTGCATGAAATTACCGCCTCCCTTTCTTCCTCAACATTTAAAAGTTCCTCAAAATATTCTCGCCATCTACCTAATACCTCCCTTTCCCCATCTACTAACTCCCCTACTCTGTTTTTAACTGACAAATCCATACTTTCCCTAGGCTTTCTTAAGTTGTTTAACTCCAAAATTTTTTCTTATTTTCATTAAAATTTCTTGACAGTGCCTCTCCCACTCTTTCATCTGCTCTCCTTTTGCACTCTCACCACTCTCTTCACCTTTCTTTTACTCTCCATATACTCTGCTCTTCTTATAACACTTCTGCTTTGTAAAAACCTCTCATAAGCTACCTTTTTCTCTTTTATCACACCCTTTACTTCATCATTCCACCAGTCACTCCTCTTTCCTCCTATAACCACAAACTTCTGCCCCACATTCTAATACTGCATTTTTAAAACTATTCCAACCCTCTTCAACCCCCCCACTACTCATCTTCGCACTAGCCCACCTTTCTGCCAATAGTCGCTTATATCTCACCCGAACTTCCTCCTCCCTTAGTTTATACACTTTCACCTCCCTCTTACTTGTTTTTACCACCTTCCTCTTTTCCCATCTACCTCTTACTCTAACTGTAGCTACAACTAAATAATGATCCGATATATCATTTGCCCCTCTATAAATATGTACATCCTGGAGCCTACCCATCAACCTTTTATCCACCAATACATAATCTAACAAACTACTTTCATTACATGCTACATCATACCTTGTATATTTATTTATCCTCTTTTTCATAAAATATGTGTGTAGGGCAAGGAGGAATAACATCTTGTAGGAGTGAGGAAGAGCCAGTTGTGAGTGTGGGGGAAGTTCCTGAGGCAGTAGGTAAAATGAAAGGGGTAAGGCAGCCGGGATTGATGGGATAAAGATAGAAATGTTAAAAGCAGGTGGGGATATAGTTTTGGAGTGGTTGGTGCAATTATTTAATAAATGTATGGAAGAGGGTAAGGTACCTAGGGATTGGCAGAGAGCATGCATAGTTCCTTTGTATAAAGACAAAGGGGACAAAAGAGAGTGCAAAAATTATAGGGGGATAAGTCTGTTGAGTATACCTGGTAAAGTGTATGGTAGAGTTATTATTGAAAGAATTAAGAGTAAGATGGAGAATAGGATAGCAGATGAACAAGGAGGCTTTAGGAAAGGTAGGGGGTGTGTGGACCAGGTGTTTACAGTGAAACATGTAAGTGAACAGTATTTAGATAAGGCTAAAGAGGTCTTTGTGGCATTTATGGATTTGTAAAAGGCGTATGACAGGGTGGATAGGGGGCAATGTGGCAGATGTTGCAGGTGTATGGTGTAGGAGGTAGGTTACTGAAAGCAGTGAAGAGTTTTTACGAGGATAGTGAGGCTCAAGTAAGAGTATGTAGGAAAGAGGGAAATTATTTCCCATTAAAAGTAGGCCTTAGACAAGGATGTGTGATGTCACCGTGGTTGTTTAATATATTTATAGCTGAGGTTGTAAGAGAAGTAAATGCAAGGGTCTTGGCAAGAGGCGTGGAGTTAAAAGATAAAGAATCACACATAAAGTGGGAGTTGTCACAGTTGCTCTTTGCTGATGACACTGTGCTCTTGGGAGATTCTGAAGAGAAGTTGCAGAGATTGGTGGATGAATTTGGTAGGGTGTGCAAAAGAAGAAAATTAAAAGTGAATACAGGAAAGAGTTAGGTTATGAGGATAACAAAAAGATTAGGTGATGAAAGATTGGATATCAGATTGGAGGGAGAGAGTATGGAGGAGGTGAATGTATTCAGATATTTGGGAGTGGACGTGTCAGCGGATGGGTCTATGAAAGATGAGGTGAATCATAGAATTGATGAGGGGAAAAGGGTGAGTGGTGCACTTAGGAGTCTGTGGAGACAAAGAACTTTGTCCTTGGAGGCAAAGAGGGGAATGTATGAGAGTATAGTTTTACCAACGCTCTTATATGGGTGTGAAGCATGGGTGATGAATGTTGCAGCGAGGAGAAGGCTGGAGGCAGTGGAGATGTCATGTCTGAGGGCAATGTGTGGTGTGAATATAATGCAGAGAATTCGTAGTTTGGAAGTTAGGAGGAGGTGCGGGATTACCAAAACTGTTGTCCAGAGGCCTGAGGAAGGGTTGTTGTGGTGGTTCGGACATGTAGAGAGAATGGAGCGAAACAGTGTGTATCAGTCTGTAGTGGAAGGAAGGCGGGGTAGGGTTCGGCCTAGGAAAGGTTGGAGGGAGGGGGTAAAGGAGGTTTTGTGTGCGAGGGGCTTGGACTTCCAGCAGGCATGCGTGAGCGTGTTTGATAGGAGTGAATGGAGACAAATGGTTTTTAATATTTGACGTGCTGTTGGAGTGTGAGCAAAGTAACATTTATGAAGGGGTTCAGGGAAACCGGCAGGCCGGACTTGAGTCCTGGAGATGGGAAGTACAGTGCCTGCACTCTGAAGGAGGGGTGTTAATGTTGCAGTTTAAAAACTGTAGTGTAAAGCACCCTTCTGGCAAGACAGTGATGGAGTGAATGATGGTGAAAGTTTTTCTTTTTCGGGCCACCCTGCCTTGGTGGGAATCGGCCAGTGTGATAATAAAAAAAATGTATTACTTATTACCAAATTTCTTTCTACACATAGGTCAATTAAAGGCTCCCCATTTACATTTACCCCTGGCACCCCAAATTTACCTACTACTCCCTCCATAACATTTTTACCCACTTTAGCATTGAAATCCCCAACCACCATTACTCTCACACTTGATTCAAAACTCCCCACGCATTCACTCAACATTTGTGTTTCCTAAGAAAACACAAAGATCTACAGAAAGACTGGGCTTCAGCTGGCATAAATGTTGATTTTCAACTGTTTGATGAAGCTTCTTTGATGTGAGAACTGCCAGAAAGCTGGTAAAGAAACAATTATTGACTGCTGCTATGAAGAAAAAATGGCTGGTGTGGGCACTCGATCATAACGGATGGATGACAGATGAGTGAAAAAGTTATATTTTCAGATAAGCCGCATGTTGAAGTACTGTGCATTGGTACAGATCAATGGTAATGAGACAGAGCAGAGGGAAACCTCTTTGGAATGGACACATGCAACAAATGCTGAAACAGCCACCTAAGATGTTTTGGGGTAGTTTTACTGCTAAAGGCCTGGACAGCTTGTTATTGTTGAGGGAACGATGAACAGTGACAAATAGAAGGAAATCCAATTGTGGATAGAGACTTTCCTGAAGGAAAAGGCATTTTCCAGCAGGATCTTGTTCCTTGCTAAAATGTGTTCAACATTGGTCAATTTTATTCCAAAGCATGCAGCAGTGCTCATAAAAGCAAAGGGCAGTCATATCTCTTATTAAATCAATTATCTGTTATCATTGCCGTGTATGCAAATAAACGTCAGTTTTCCAAATGTGTTATTTCATCGTTGTCCCAGTTAATATGCACACTACTGTACCATCCCTACTACTACTACCACAATAATACTATTCCCTCCTCTTGTTGTATCATTCCCGTTCCTCTCCCCTTTCATATTCTGGGTCCCTTCCCTTTGTGCTTCTGTGTGACTAGGTCATGGTCCATGTCAGGCAAAAATATCAGCATAAGTTTGTCTCCTATGTACAGGTTTTGTGTAGTCTACAACACATCATTAAAGCATGCTAGATAGTGTGCATATCAGATAATACTTATTTACAGTTAGATAAGTTGTATAATACAGCTAGATAGGCAGTATAGTACATATATCATTTGGCTTCAATAGGACTCCAGGAACAGAGATAAAGAAGACGAAGACAAAGAAGAAAAGAAAGCCACGTCTTCCCAAGAACTACAACCCCAATGTCCCGGCTGACCCAGAACGTTGGTTACCCAAGTGGCAGCGCAAGGGTTACCGCAAGAAGAAGGATCGTCGCATCAAGGACGTGATGAAAGGAACACAAGGAGTGTCAAGTGATGCAGCTGATAAGTTGTAAGTATTCTCTCTCACTCTTACCTTAGTAATTTATCTCTATCACAATGGAGCCTTGTTATCAGGCTTCTTATAAAGAATGAATTTCACAATGGTGAGGTGACCACTTCAGTAAATGTAATGCAAATTTTCTTGAGTAGACGAACCTGTAAAAGAATTGCCTTCTTTTACCGTAAAACAAATCCAGGCCCAATAAAATATTTGAGTGAACCCAGGGCTGGAGCACTGAAAACTGGTCCTCTCTGGAAAATCTTTGTAAGTGCCAAAGTAAGAAGGAAGCTGATCCCTGATGGGTAGTTGGTTACAATAGCCAGTAGTCAGATGCAAAAACTTTATATATTTGCTAAGAATTCCAACATAATGGCAATACTGTACAGGAGAGCCCCATTTATATGGCTCTTAGGGTTCTGACTCCGTCCAGTAAGTGAAAATTGCCAGTTGGTGGAAAAGTTTTTCATTATCGATTGCCTCTAAAACTCCTGATAATGTGTGTATCATATATTAAGTGTTCAGTACAGCTATGCATAATAAAAACAGATTAAGTAAAATAAATACCCTTTGTGTGGAGTTACTAAAAGTATTAGTCAGAGGGCTGAAGAGGGGTTGTTGAGGTGGTTTGGTCATTTAGAGAGAATGGAACAAAGAATGACTTGGAGAGCGTATAAATCTGTAGTGGAGGGAAGGCAGGGTAGGGGTCGTCCTCAAAAAGGGTGGAGGGAGAGGGTAAAGGAGGTTTTGTGGGCGAGGGGCTTGGACTTCCAGCAAGCGTGTTAAGAGTGAATGGAGATGAATGGTTTTGGGGACCTGACAAGCTGTTGGAGTGTGAGCAGGGTAATATTTTGTGAAGGGATTCAGGGAAACTGGTTAGCCGGACTTGAGTCCTGGAGGTGGGAAGTACAATGCCTGCACTTTAAAAGAAGGGGTTTGGGATATTGACTGGAGTGACATTTAAAGTGTTATATCTGAGTGCCTCTGCAAAGGTAGTGATTATGTGTGAATGATGGTGAAAGTGTTTCCTTCTTTTTTTGGGTCACCCTGCCTCAATGGGAGATGGTCAACCTGTTAAAAAAAATATTTCAGAGGTTCATCATTTAAGAAATATTTATAAATCATACTGATAAGTGGTTATGCTTGCAGTGACATCACCAAAACAGCGGGTCAGCATAAACCAACGCAAGCAGTGGTCAGTCCACAAGCAGAGTCTCAGGGACCACGACGTAACATGCAGAAGAAGAAGGGTGGTAACAAGAAGAAGAAAGGCAGTGGCTGGTAGTGAAGAACATATAAAACAAAATTGAGATGGCCGATTCAGATCAAGCACATCCTTTGTGTACCACCACATTCAGTGGATACAATGTGTAATGTTTCCAGAGCTTTTCTCAAAGATAAATTTGACTGTGCAATGTTGTAGGAATATAGTATGGGTCAGGTCAGTGAAATAGGTGAGGACCACTGTCCACATCATAGTTAATTTTCTTTCATTTATTTTTATTTCTTAGAAGCATGAAGACTAAATCCTTTGAGGTTATACAGCATCTTGGGGAATGGGAAGCAATCAGATTTGATCCAAGGAAAGGGAGGGCACTTCTAATTCCTTGAATCAAGAGTGCTTCAAGGAGCCTCCTCTGATAGGAACTTCCCTTCATCTTCTCTAAGATGTGGAGAAAACTCATCATCCAGGTATGATTCAACAATATTTATTTAACCAAATAAAACATTTGTTATGTATAACTCGCAGCTTTGTTTCCGTAATATTTTCCAGTTTAAAAACACGCAGGTGATGGCATGGAAATGAAGCATTTTTAAATTAAAAGTATTTTTATATTTTACTCTCCTGATTATATCTGTTATTTAAATAGACCTTTGACACATTATTATTGTTAAACTAATAGTATAGTGCCTGTGCTCTGAATGGTAGACAAATGGAAGATGGCAACACTGTGCCAATATTGAAAAGAAAAAACCTGCCCACGAAGACCCTTTAAACTATAGGTAAGTTTTTTTCAAAAAATATTGGAAAAAATGCCACCAAGAAAAATATGAAAGTGAGGAAGATCAAACAATGCTAACTGCTGGATAGTCTGGTAGAGTATACAGCATTACAGTATGGTATACAGCATTACAGTACGGTATACAGCATTACAGTACGGTATTCAGCATTACAGTATGGTATACCTCATTACAGTATGGTATACAGCATTACAGTACAGAGCGCTGGGTGAGAGAATGTAGATCTACATTTGGACAGTTAACGGGTTAATCAGATCCTGGAAACTAAACCAGTCTTTCATATGGCAGATGTTGCAAAAGCTACAGAAGGGCTCTTGATCCAAGGACTAATACCTGATTTCTCTTTTCTTGGTTCAAGCCTGATTCCCTCCCACTTTCCCAGGTGCTATAAGACCCCATGGGTATGCACTCCCTGACACTAACTCTTTGAGGGTCCAAACCGTAGATCTACGCCTTGTCCACAGGGTCCAAGCCGTAGTTCTGCGCCAAGAGCTCAGCTCACTCGGATAAGCTGTGATCAGTAAATTTTTGCCTAGATGTGAGAGACTGGATCTGTGGTGTGTACCTTATAAAACAAATCCTGCAGCAAGCAGTGCATAGAGAAAAAAAACTGCAGCCATGTTTTGGATTAAAACGGCAGCTTTGCAGTGTATTTCTGTATGGTTTTTATGATTGTATTCATGGTTTCTTGGTCTCATTTGATAAAATGGAAGATATTTTACAGAAATAGAGATGATTTTGATTAGTTTTACTACTTGAAATTGAGTTCAAAAGAGCTGAAATGTTCAAGAGTAAACAAATGATGTTACGTGTTCAATACACGTCAACTGGTGGGTCTAGTATACGTTCACGAATGTGCTGATATTATTTATACAATTATTACAGTATTGCATAACAGTAAATCTTCTATTTTTTGGTGTGAATAAAAATTCTGTGAATAAAAATAAAAATGAAATTAATCTGTAAAGCCTGGAAATATAACAATAAATGAAGGAAATTTTGTTTGTGCTGGGAATGCCTGCATTATTTATTCTGGACCCTATTTTGAAATTGGAATATTTTGAACTGTGTGAAATTGGCCAAATTACCAATTTCAGATCACTTTATTGGGTAGTTGAAATAGTTGATTGGGCAGTTTCTTGTGCTCATTCGATAAAATAGAAATAATACTAGCGAAATAGCTTAAGAATTTTGTCAACTAAAATTTGTCGCCTAAAATAGGAGTCAAAGTGGGCAAAATCGCCGATGCATAAATATCGTTGATGCAGTATAATTTGCACTAGTGTAATTTCATAAATTTTCCATCAAATTTTTTAATTTTCGTTTTATTACCTTCAGAAAAGGATTCTCTACCATTTTACAAGAGAAAATAGCAAAAAAAATTTTTTTGAAAATTCTTGGACCCTGTTGACAAGGCATATATATATATATAGTATATAGAACTACAGCTTGGACCCTCAGTGGGGTTAATGTACAGTGGACCCCCGCATAACGATTACCTCCGAATGCGACCAATTATGTAAGTGTATTTATGTAAGTGCGTTTGTACGTGTATGTTTGGGGGTCTGAAATGGACTAATCTACTTCACAATATTCCTTATGGGAATAAATTCGGTCAGTACTGGCACCTGAACATACTTATGGAGTGAAAAAATATCGTTAACCGGGGGTCCACTGTAATAATAAATGTATGGATTATTACAATAATGACTAGGCGCTAAACTCATAAGGGTCATACAGCGCTGCACACGTTTGGAATAGGAAGTAGGTTACCAAGAACAGCAACTATTATGTGGATAGTGAGGCTCATGTTAAGGTTTGTATTAGGGAGGAGGATTGTTTTCCAGTAAAAATGGCCTGAGGCAGAGATATGTGATGTCATAGTTGTTTACCATATTTATAGACTTGGTGGTAAAAGAAGTGAATGCTAGGATATTGGGAGGTGTGGGGGGTTACAAGATGTTGGCTCTGATACAAAGTAGGAGTTATCACAGCTTCTTTTATGGGAAAGACTGAAAAGTTACAAAGGTTGGTAGATGAATTTCAGAGGGTATGTAAGAGAAAGAAATTAAAAGTGAACATGAGAAAGAGAGAAACAAAAAGTTTAGGGAATGAAAGATTGTATACCAGATTATCTGGAGGAGTAAATGGATTTAGATGTTTTGGAGTAGATATGTCAGTAAATGGGTCTATGAAAGATGTGACGACCCATGTGATATACGAGTGGGAAAAAAGGTAGGCGTGTCGAGGCATATGTGGAAAGAAAAAAAGTTTATCAGCAGAAGTCAAAAAAGGAAATGTGCCAGAGTATCGTGGTACCAACACTTTTATATGATTTTGAGCATAGGCTTCAAAAGTTGCAGCAAAGAGGAGGCTACTAGTAGTGTTATGATAAACTCGAGACGTGCAACACTTGTCGGTTCTCTGAACCATTTTTCTGCATTATTATCTTTGAGAGCAATGTGTGGTGTGAATATTATGCAGAGAATTCAGGTAGGTTCACCAGGACTGGTCCTGGCCTGGGTCTTCTCCATGTGGTGACCTCGCAAATCACCTGTGAAACTGCAGCATCACCCTGACCCCTCAAGAAAGGTGCTAGTGAGGGCTCTTAATCCTTCCCTTTCTTGGATTAAACCTGAATGCCTCCCTGATTATAACTAAAATTGGCTAACTTCCTGAATACCACAATAGTCATAGGTGTATGGCATCAAAGCTTTCTAAAGGACAGACACAAAATTGCCTGAATTACCCAAATTCTCTCTAGGTTCCTAGCAATGAAATCAGAATTGTGAATGATTTACATAGACTGCTGCACTGAATTTTTTTTTTCTCGTGCATTTGTTTGATTTTCTGTATAGTCAAAATCGCACATCTTTCACACTGTGATGATAGTGCTGGCTGCATGACTTCTTAGACCAAGATGCTAATGGCATTATTGCACAACTTTGTGCCATGACTTGTGGGCAATGGCTACTAAGAATCTGAAATCACACTAACTGGCTGTCATTGTCTGAAACATGTTGCTATTTGGGATTGAAAGGATCAAAATTATTTCTAAAATACCCCTCAGGGAAGGTTCCTTGATGTTGGTGAGGGGCTCTTGATTTAGGGAATTGGATCTGTGCTCCAGTTCCCCGAATTAAGCCTGAATGCCTTCCACATCCCCCCCAGGCGCTGTATAATCCTACGGGTTTAGTGCTTCCCCTTGATTATTATAATAATATTTCTAAAAAAATTATAGAGGAATAAGTTTACTGAGTATACCAGGAAAAGTATACGGTAGGGTTATAATTGAAAGAATTACAGGTAAGACAGAATGTAGGATTGTGGATGAGCAGGGAGGCTTCAGAGTGGGTAGGGGATGTGTAGATCAAGTGTTTACATTGAAGCATATATGTGAACAGTATTTAGATAAAGGTAGGGAAGTTTTTATTGCATTTATGGATTTAGAAAAGGCATATGATAGTGGATAGAGGAGCAATGTGGCAGATGTTGCAAGTATATGGAATAGGTGGTAAGTTACTAAATGCTGTAAAGAGCTTTTATGAGGATAGTGAGGCTCAGGTTAGGGTGTGTAGAAGAGAGGGAAAATACTTCCCAGTAAAAGTAGGTCTTAGACAGGGACGTGTAATGTCACCATGGTTGTTTAATATATTTATAGATGAGGTTGTAAAAGAAGTAAATGCTAGGGTGTTCGGGAGAGGGGTGGGATTAAATTTTGGGGAATCAAATTCAAAATGGGAATTGACAGTTACTTTTTGCTGATGATACTGTGCTTATGGGAGATTCTAAAGAAAAATTGCAGAGGTTAGTGGATGAGTTTGGGAATGTGTGTAAAGGTAGAAAGTTGAAAGTGAACATAGAAAAGAGTAAGGTGATGAGGGTATCAAATGATTTAGATAAAGAAAAATTGGATATCAAATTGGGGAGGAGTATGGAAGAAGTGAATGTTTTCAGATACTTGGGAGTTGACGTGTCGGCTGATGGATTTATGAAGGATGAGGTTAATCATAGAATTGATGAGGGAAAAAAGGTGAGTGGTGCATTGAGGTATATGTGGAGTCAAAAAACGCTATCTATGGAGGCGAAGAAGGGCATGTATGAAAGTATAGTGGTACCAACACTCTTATATGGATGTGAAGCTTGAGTGGTAAATGCAGCAGCGAGGAGACGGTTGGAGGCAGTGGAGATGTCCTGTCTAAGGGCAATGTGTGGTGTAAATATGCAGAAAATTCGGAGTGTGGAAATTAGGAGAAGGTGTGGAGTTAATAAAAGCATTAGTCAGAGGGCAGAAGAGGGGTTGTTGAGGTGGTTTGGTCATTTAGAGAGAATGGATCAAAGTAGAATGACATGGAAAGCATATAAATCTATAGGGGAAGGAAGGAGGGGTAGGGGTCATCCTCGAAAGGGTTGGAGAGAGGGGGTAAAGGAGGTTTTGTGGGCGAGGGGCTTGGACTTCCAGCAAGCGTGTGTGAGCGTGTTAGATAAGAGTGAATGGAGATGAATGATACTTGGGACCTGACGATCTGTTGGAGTGTGAGCAGGGTAATATTTAGTGAAGGGATTCAGGGAAACTGGTTATTTTCATATAGTTGGACTTGAGTCCTGGAAATGGGAAGTACAATGCCTGCACTTTAAAGGAGGGGTTTGGGATATTGGCAGTTTGGAGGGATATGTTGTGTATCTTTATACGTATATGCTTCTAAACTGTTGTATTCTGAGCACCTCTGCAAAAACAGTGATAATGTGTGAGTGTGGTTAAAGTGTTGAATGATGGTGAAAGTATTTTCTTTTTGGGGATTTTCTTTCTTTTTTGGGTCACCCTGCCTCGATGGGAGACGGCCGACTTGTTGAAAAAAAAAAATTCTAAAAAAAAAAAAAAAAAAAAAAAAAAACACTGCCTCAATCAATGCTGCATCAAGCATCACCTGTTTCACTGTGGCATCAAGGTGACTCGGTGCATTTGGGGGGGGGAGAAAGTCAAACCGACGTATATTTCAACTTGCAACCAACATGGCAGATCTGTTATACAGACTGATTTCTGGAACAATAAAAAAACATAACACTAGGTCAGGAGAAGCAAGAAGCTGTTTTTATTATTATTATCACACTGGCCGATTCCCACCAAGGCAGGGTGGCCCGAAAAAGAAAAACTTTCACCATCATTCACTCCATCACTGTCTTGCCAGAAGGGTGCTTTACACTACAGTTTTTAAACTGCAACATTAACACCCCTCCTTCAGAGTGCAGGCCCCTCAAGGAAGGTTCCTTGATGTTGGTGAGGGGCTCTTGATTTAGGGAATTGGATCTGTGCTCCAGTTCCCCGAATTAAGCCTGAATGCCTTCCACATATCCCCCCCCCCCAGGCGCTGTATAATCCTCCGGGTTTAGCGCTTCCCCCTTGATTATTATAATAATAATCAGAGTGCAGGCACTGTACTTCCCATCTCCAGGACTCAAGTCCGGCCTGCCGGTTTCCCTGAACCCCTTCATAAGTGTTACTTTGCTCACACTCCAACAGCACGTCAAGTATTAAAAACCATTTGTCTCCATTCACTCCTATCAAACATGCTCACGCATGCCTGCTGGAAGTCCAAGCCCCTCGCGCACAAAACCTCCTTTACCCCCTCCCTCCAACCTTTCCTAGGCCGACCCCTACCCCGCCTTCCTTCCACTACAGACTGATACACTCTTGAAGTTATTCTGTTTCGCTCCATTCTCTCCACATGTCCGAACCACCTCAACAACCCTTCCTCAGCCCTTTGGACAACAGTTTTGGTAATCCCGCACCTCCTCCTAACTTCCAAACTACGAATTCTCTGCATTATATTCACACCACACATTGCTCTCAGACGTGACATCTCCACTGCCTCCAGCCTTCTCGCTGCAACATTCATCACCCATGCTTCACACCCATATAAGAGCGTTGGTAAAACTATACTCTCATACATTCCCCTCTTTGCCTCCAAGGACAAAGTTCTTTGTCTCCACAGACTCCTAAGTGCACCACTCACCCTTTTCCCCTCATCAATTCTATGATTCACCTCATCTTTCATAGACCCATCGGCTGACACGTCCACTCCCAAATATCTGAATACATTCACCTCCTCCATACTCTCTCCCTCCAATCTGATATCCAATCTTTCATCACCTAATCTTTTTATCCTCATAACCTTACTCTTTCCTGTATTCACTTTCAATTTTCTTCTTTTGCACACCCTACCAAATTCATCCACCAATCTCTGCAACTTCTCTTCAGAATCTCCCAAGAGCACAGTGTCATCAGCAAAGAGCAACTGTGACAACTCCCACTTTATGTGTGATTCTTTATCTTTTAACTCCACGCCTCTTGCCAAGACCCTCGCATTTACTTCTCTTACAACCCCATCTATAAATATATTAAACAACCACGGTGACATCACACATCCTTGTCTAAGGCCTACTTTTACTGGGAAATAATTTCCCTCTTTCCTACACACCCTAACTTGAGCCTCACTATCCTCGTAAAAACTCTTCACTGCTTTCAGTAACCTACCTCCTACACCATACACCTGCAACATCTGCCACATTGCCCCCCTATCCACCCTGTCATATGCCTTTTCCAAATCCATAAATGCCACAAAGACCTCTTTAGCCTTACCTAAATACTGTTCACTTATATGTTTCACTGTAAACACCTGGTCCACGCACCCCCTACCTTTCCTAAAGCCTCCTTGTTCATCTGCTATCCTATTCTCCGTCTTACTCTTAATTCTTTCAATAATAACTCTACCATACACTTTGCCAGGTATACTCAACAGACTTATCCCCCTATAATTTTTGCACTCTCTTTTATCCCCTTTGCCTTTATACAAAGGAACTATGCATGCTCTCTGCCAATCCCTAGGTACCTTACCCTCTTCCATACATTTATTAAATAATTGGACCAACCACTCCAAAGCTATATCCCCACCTGCTTTTAACATTTCTATCTTTATCCCATCAATCCCGGCTGCCTTACCCCCTTTCATTTTACCTACTGCCTCACGAACTTCCCCCACACTCACAACTGGCTCTTCCTCACTCCTACAAGATGTTCCTCCTTGCCCTATACACGAAATCACAGCTTCCCTATCTTCATCAACATTTAACAATTCCTCAAAATATTCCCTCCATCTTCCCAATACCTCTAACTCTCCATTTAATAACTCTCCTCTCCTATTTTTAACTGACAAATCCAGTTTGTGTTCATATATTCAAATTCAAATTCAAATTCAAATTCAAAGTTTATTCTCTATAAAGATTATAATGTTGAATTTACTGTAACTGATCAAACTAATTCTTGCTGTTAGGGCGGTGACCTTATACTACTGTTAAGGTTCACTGTCGAGATCTGAATTCCCCATCATGTAAGTTCTATCAGTGGTAGTAGTATTACAGTATAATAAAAAAGTGCTGAATTATCAGAATATTTTATATTTAAATGTGTGGCATATATTAAATAAAACTCGTATGGATGTACAGTGGTACCTCGGGTTATGAACTTAATTCGTTCCAGAAGGCTGTTAGAGTGCCAATACCGAACGAATTTGTTCCCATAAGGAATAATGTAAATTAGATTAATCTGTTTCAGACCCCCAAAAATACTTACAAAAGCACTTACAAGAATACACTTGCATAATTGTTCGAGTTGGGAGCTGTTTGTGTGCCGAGATACCACTGTACATACGTGTAGTAGTTTAATAGATTACAAAAAAAAATTTCAGGTAATTGTCCTTTCTCCAAATTAGTATCCTTTATTTTTTTCTATTTTGCCTGAATCTGCAATCTAAGGCAATTTACCCAAAATCTGCCCCAGCCAGTAGGCTTATGAGTGCAACCAGAAACCCAGCAAAGACTATTTTTGTGCCTGTTAAAAATGTGGCTATGTAGTCACTGAAAAATATGATGGGATGAAATGATTCAAGGGCAGATTTTTATGTATAATGTACCTTGAAAGTACATTATTATTATTATCATCAAAAAGAAGTGCTAAACCCACTAGGGTTTGAAAGTACAGTGCTGCATAGCCCTTGTGGCTTAGCGCTTCTTTTTGATCATCATAATAATAATAATTGAAAGTACAGTATACATAAAATGATGAGACAAACATGGTAACATTGTCAACAAAGTGAAGAATTGTACATTATTATATATATATATATATATATATATATATATATATATATATATATATATATATTATAATCATGGGGGAGCACTAGACCCGTAGGATTATACAGCGCATGGGGGGGATGGAAGGTATTCAGGCTCAATTCAGGGAACTGGAGCAGAGATCCAGTTCCCTAGATCAAGAGCCCCTCACCAGCATCAAGAAACCTCCCTTGAGGGGAAAGAATTGTACAGCTCAGCTTTGAAGTGTGGTATGACCCTAGTAGGTTTAGTGCATCTTTTTGATTATAATAATAATCAGTGTTGAAGACACATGCAACAGTACTAATACTGTATACTCTTGCTTATGGTATATGTGCAGGGATCTACAGGTAATCTACCTTTCACAATGCAACACACGGCTGCCTTAAGAATATTACTCGTGACTCGTCATCCCACACCCACTATAAATGAACTTAAAAAAAAAAAAAAAGTAACACATTGGGTGTTTCCCGCTGAGGCAGGGTGACCCAGAAAGAAAGAAAGAAAAAACTTTCATCACTTGTACATAATCATCGTCTTTGCAGAGGCGCTCAGATACAACAGTTTAGGTGTCCCTCCAAACTGCCAATATCCCAAACCCCTCCTTTCCAGTGCAGGCACTGTACTTCCCATTTCCAGGACTCGAGTCCGGCTAACCATTTTCCCGAAATCCCTTCACAAAATATTACCCTGTTCACACTCCAACAGCTCTTCAGGTCCCAAAAGCCATTCGTTTCCATTCACTCCTATCTAACACACTCACGCACACTTGCTGGAAGTCCAAGCCCCTTGCCCACAAAACCTCCTTTACCCCCTCCCTCCAACCTTCTTATGGATGACCCTACCCCCGCCTTCTCCAACAGATTTATACGCTCTCAAAGTCATTCTACTTTATTCCATTCTTTCTAAATGACCAAACCACCTCAACAGCCCCTCTTCAGCCCTCTTGACTAATACTTCTAGTAGCTCCACATTTCCTCCTAATTTCCACACTACGAATTCTCTGCATAATATTTAAACCAAACATTGTCCTTACGTGACATCTCCACTGCCTCCAGTCGCCTCCTCACTGCAGCATTTACAACCCATGCTTCACACTAATATAAGAGTGTTGGTACCACTATACTCTCATAGATTCCCTTCTTTGCCTCCATGGATAATGTTCTTTGTCTCCACAGTACCTCAATTCACCATTCACCTTTTTTCCTTCATCAGTTCTATGGCTTACCTCATCCTTCATAAACTCATCTGCTGATGAGTCAGCTCCCAAGTACACGTATATGAAAACATTCACTTCTTCCATACTTCCTCCAATGTGATATCCAATTTTTATCTAAATCATTTGATACCCTCATCACCTTACTCTTACACTTTCAACTTTCTACCTTTATTCACCCTCCCAAACTCATCCACTAGCCTTTAGAACCTTTCTTTAGAATCCCCCAAAGTCACATTATCATCAGCAAAAAGTAACTGTGTCAACTCCCATTTTGTATATGATTCCCCATAATTTAATCCCACCCCTCTCCCCAATGCCTTAGCATTTACTTCTTTTACAACCCCATCTATAAATATGTTAAACAACCAAGGTGACATTACACATCCCTGTCTAAGACCTACTTTTACTGGGAAGTAATCTCCCTCTATCCTACACACCCTAACCTGAGCCTCGCTATCCTCATAAAAAAACTCTACAGCATTTAGTAACTTACTATCTATTCCATACACTTGCAACATCTGCCACATTGCTCCCCTATCCACTTTATCATATACCTTTTCTAAATCCATAAATGCAATGAAAACTTCCCTACCTTTATCAAAATACTGTTCACATATATGTTTCAATGTAAACACCTGATCTACACATCCTCTACCCCCATCTAAACCCTTGCTTATCTCCAGTCCTGCTCTCTGTCTTACCTCTAATTCTTTCAGTAATAACCCTAGCATACACTTTACCTGGTATACTCAGTACACTTTTTTTTTTTTTTTTTTTTTCAAGTCGGCCGTCTCCCACCGAGGCAGGGTGACCCAAAAAAGAAAGAAAATCCCCAAAAAGAAAATACTTTCATCATCATTCAACACTTTCACCACACTCACACATTATCACTGCTTTTGCAGAGGTGCTCAGAATACAACAGTTCAGAAGCATATACGTATAAAGATACACAACATATCCCTCCAAACTGCCAATATCCCAAACCCCTCCTTTAAAGTGCAGGCATTGTACTTCCCATTTCCAGGACTCAAGTCCGACTATATGAAAATAACCGGTTTCCCTGAATCCCTTCACTAAATATTACCCTGCTCACACTCCAACAGATCGTCAGGTCCCAAGTATCATTCGTCTCCATTCACTCCTATCTAATACGCTCATGCACGCTTGCTGGAAGTCCAAGCCCCTAGCCCACAAAACCTCCTTTACCCCCTCTTTCCAACCCTTTCGAGGACGACCCCTACCCCTCCTTCCTTCCCCTATAGATTTATATGCTTTCCATGTCATTCTACTTTGATCCATTCTCTCTAAATGACCATACCACCTCAACAACCCCTCTTCTGCCCTCTTGACTAATGCTTTTATTAACTCCACACCTTCTCCTAATTTCCACACTCCGAATTTTCTGCATAATATTTACACCACACATTGCCCTTAGACAGGACATCTCCACTGCCTCCAACCGTCTCCTCGCTGCTGCATTTACCACCCAAGCTTCACATCCATATAAGAGTGTTGGTACTACCATACTTTCATACATTCCCTTCTTTGCCTCCATAGATAACGTTTTTTGACTCCACATATACCTCAACGCACCACTCACCTTTTTTCCTTCATCAATTCTATGATTAACCTCATCCTTCATAAATCCATCCGCCGACACGTCAACTCCCAAGTATCTGAAAACATTCACTTCTTCCATACTCCTCCTCCCCAATTTGATATCCAATTTTTCTTTATCTAAATCATTTGATACCCTCATCACCTTACTCTTTTCTATGTTCACTTTCAACTTTCTACCTTTACACACATTCTCAAACTCATCCACTAACCTTTGCAATTTTTCTTTAGAATCTCCCATAAGCACAGTATCATCAGCAAAAAGTAACTGTGTCAATTCCCATTTTGAATTTGATTCCCCATAATTTAATCCCACCCCTCTCCCGAACACCCTAGCATTTACTTCTTTTACAACCCCATCTATAAATATATTAAACAACCATGGTGACATTACACATCCCTGTCTAAGACCTACTTTTACCGGGAAGTATTCTCCCTCTCTTCTACACACCCTAACCTGAGCCTCACTATCCTCATAAAAACTCTTTACAGCATTTAGTAACTTACCACCTATTCCATATACTTGCAACATCTGCCACATTGCTCCTCTATCCACTCTATCATATGCCTTTTCTAAATCCATAAATGCAATAAAAACTTCCCTACCTTTATCTAAATACTGTTCACATATATGCTTCAATGTAAACACTTGATCTACACATCCCCTACCCACTCTGAAGCCTCCCTGCTCATCCGCAATCCTACATTCTGTCTTACCTCTAATTCTTTCAATTATAACCCTACCGTATACTTTTCCTGGTATACTCAGTAAACTTATTCCTCTATAATTTTTACAATCTCTTTTGTCCCCTTTCCCTTTATATAAAGGGACTATACATGCTCTCCGCCAATCCCTAGGTACCTTCCCCTCTTTCATACATTTATTAAACAAAAGTACCAACCACTCCAACACTATATCCCCCCCTGCTTTTAACATTTCTGTCATGATCCCATCTGTTCCAGCTGCTTTACCCCCTTTCATTCTACGTAATGCCTCACGTACCTCCACCACACTTACATTCTGCTCTTCTTCACTCCTAAAAGATGGTATACCTCCCTGGCCAGTGCATGAAATTACCGCCTCCCTTTCTTCCTTAACATTTAAAAGTTCCTCAAAATATTCTCGCCATCTACCTAATACCTCCCTCTCCCCATCTACTAACTCCCCTACTCTGTGTTTAACTGAGAAATCCATTCATTCCGTACGCTTTCTTAACTTGTTTATCTCGCTCCAAAATTTTTTCTTATTCTCATCAAAATTTCTTGACAGTGCCTCTCCCACTCTATCATTTGCTCTCCTTTTGCACTGTCTTCACCTTTCTTTTACTCTCCATATACTCTGCCCTTCTTATATCACTTCTGCTTTGTAAAAACCTCTCATAAGCTACCTTTTTCTCTTTATCACACCCTGTACCTCATTTCACCAATCACTCCTCTCTCCTCCTGCACCCACCCTCCTATAGCCACAAACTTCTGCTCCACATTCTAATACAAATACAAATTATCTCTTTCAAATTTAACCTAATTACTTTCTATTGTATATGTGCTGTATAACCCTACAGGTTTAGTGCTTCCCCAGTGAATAAAGTACATCATTATATTCCTGGAGAAGCACTGAATCTGGGGAATGGAAGGTATTGGGCTTGATCAAAGAAAAGGAAGGGTAGCTCTAATTCTTTGGATCAAGAGCCCTTCACCAGCATCAAGGCATCTTCCCTTAAACCCTACTGAATATAATACTACAGTGCATTCTTGTATAGAGGACAATCAACAATGTTAACCCAGCCTTAAAAATCATCTTGGAGAGCTGCAACACAATATAAACACAAGTGTTAGCAAATTAGTATAATATCAAAGAAAATTAAAAGTGAATATAGGAAAGAGTAAGGTGATGAGGAAAAAAATTAGGTGACAAAAGATTGGATATCAGATTGCAGGGAGAAAGTATGGAGGAGGTGAATGTATTCAGATATTTAGGAGTAGATGTGTCAGCAGATGGGTCTATGAAGGATGAGGTGAATCATAGAAATGATTAGGAGAAAAAGGCGAGTGGTGCACTGAGGAGTCTGTGGAGACAAATAACTTTGTCCATGGAAGCAGAGGGAAATGTATGAGAGTATAGTTATACCAACATTCTTATATGGGTGTGAAGCATGGGTGGTGAATGTTGCAACAAGGAGAAGGCTGGAGGAAGTGGAGATGTCATGTCTGAAGGCAATGTGTGGTGTGAATATAATGCAGTGTGTCCATAGTTTGGAAATTAGGTGGTGTGGGATTACCAAAACTATTATTGAGAGGGCTGAGGAGGGGTTGTTGAGGTGGTTCGAACATGTAGAGAGGATGGAACAAAATAGAATGGCTTCGAGTGTATAAATAAAACAAATATTATTATTATTATTATAATCAAAAAGAAGCGCTAAGCCACAAGGACTATACAGCGCTGCAGGGCAGGAAGGAAGCGAGGGCATCAGGTGGCAAAAGGGAGATGGATGAGTAATAGGTTACGGATAACAGCGGGGTAGTGGATGGTGAAAGGGTAAAGGGCAGCAAGAGACTGAACTAGAAAGGGCTGAGGGGAGAGCGAAAAGTATCATCAGAGTTTGTGGAGTAAATCAGTCATTGTCAAGAAGTCAATGAGAGAGTCAGGATTAAAGGAGGGTCCATCAGCAAGAAGGGAAGGTAAAGAGAGAGTAGTAGAACGAAGACGACATTGGAGGTAAATTCTGCGTGCTCGTTGATAGAGAGGGCAGTCTAACAGAATGTGGCTAATCGATACTGGAACTTGACACTGCTCACAGAGAGGAACAGGGTGCCTCTCCATGAGATACCCATGAGTAAGACGAGTGTGGCCAATGCGAAGGCGGGAGAGAGTGGTCTCCCAACCTCGGCACTGATGACAAGAAGACGGCCAGTAACCTATGCTCGGTTTAATAGAATGAAGTTTGTTACCGAGCAGAGTTGACCAACGTTGTTGCCAATGGGTGCGAAGGTGGGTAGCTATTGCAGCAAAATAGTCCAGAAATGGAACACCTCGATAGGAAATTGGTAGGTCATATACTGCTGACCGCGCAGCAGTGTCTGCCTGTTCATTGCCCTGTACGTCGACATGACCAGGGACCCAACAAAAAACAATATCTTTATGTTTGGTAGAGATACGGCCTAGCCAAAGTTGGATACGGAGAACTAGGGGATGAGATGTATCAAATTTTCGTATAGCCTGTAGAGCACTAAGGGAGTCTGAGACTACTACAAATGATGACACAGGCATAGATGCGATACGAATAAGTGCTGCAAGAATGGCATACAGTTCAGCAGTAAAAATGCTAGCTGAAGATAGTAAATGCCCCCGCACGACGCTGTCCGGAAACACTGCTGCGAATCCGACGCCATCTGAAGACTTAGAGCCATCTGTGTACACAGCGGTGGCATGAGAATGGGAGTGGAAGTGATCAAGAAAAAGAGAGCGGGAACCCACCTTAGGCAGTTGAGCTTTCGAGCAAGGGAGTGAGAAAGAACAGACCCAAACAGCTGGAACTTCCCAGGGGGGTAGGGAAAAGTGAGATGCTACATGAACATATAAAGGTGGGAACTGAAGGGAAGACGAGTGAATGCAGGCGAAGAGAAAAGGGACGGAGCAAACAGGGGCGGCGAACGAATAAAGAATGTCTACTAATATCGGTGATCATTCTATAAATAGAAGGATTGTGTAGATCGTGAGAGCGTACATAGTAGCGAAGGCAATGGGCATCACGGCGATCAGACAAGGATGGAACATTCGCTTCTGTATAGAGGCTCTCAACAGGGGAAGAGCGAAAAGCACCAAGGCACAAACGTAATCCTTAGTGATGGATAGAGTTAAGGCTAGAGAGAGTAGCAGGAGAGGCCGCGGAATAAATCTGGTCACCATAATCGAGTTTCGATAAAACGAGGGCTGAATGTAGGCGAAGCAGAGTTCGACGATCAGCTCCCCAGGGAAGATGAGCAAGGGTTTTAAGAAGGTTTAGCCGGCTGTGACAAGTTGCCTTCAGAGAGGTAATGTGAGGTTTCCAGGATAACCTACGGTCAAAGAGAAGGCCTAGAAACCTGACTGTATCACGTTCGGGGATACGGGAGCCATAGAGATACAAAGGATGATCGGAGATAACAGAGCGTCTAGTGAAAGTAATTTGGTGAGTTTTGGTACTTGAAAATTTAAACCCATGCGTGGTGGCCCAAGTGGAAACACGGTCGACCGCATGCTGGAGAGAGACTGCAATAAGATGACAGTCAGCGCCTGCACAAGCAATAGCGAAGTCATCAACATAGAGTGATGACCAAATATTGGGTGGAAGAACAGAGGCCAAATCATTTATAGCAAGGAGAAAAAGTGTTGTGCTTAGAACACATCCCTGAGGGACACCTTCAGCTTGGACGAAGTCCGGGGAAAGAACATTATTGACTCGAACACGGAAATGTCTGTCAGTTAAAAAGTTCTTAAGGAAGGATGGTAGATTGCCTCGGAGGCCTAAGGAATGGGTCTGGGCCAAAATATTATACCTCCAAGTTGTGTCATATGCCTTCTCAAGGTCAAAAAATATGGCAATAACTGAGTGATTAATCGCAAAGGCATTACGAACATACGTATCCAAGCGTAATCTATGGTAGAACGACCCTTACGAAAGCCATATTGACTAGCGGAGAGACTGTTGTGTGTCTCTAAATACCACATTAAACGTTGATTTACGAGACGTTCCATCACTTTGCAAACTGCACTAGTAAGAGCGATGGGACGATAGTGGGAGGCATCATGTCCTGTAGTACCTGGTTTGAGGAAAGGGAGAACAATGGCAGATTTCCACAGCTGGGGAAGAACTCCTTGTGCCTAAATAAGATTGAAGAGGTGTAAGAGGACTACAAGGGCTGACCGATGTAAATGTTGTAACATACGAATATGAATGTCGTCAGGCCCAGCTGCCGATGATCGGCAAGCTGAGAGCGTTGCCTCAGTTCTTGAAGTGTAAAAGGCACATTATACTGTTCTTCTCTGAGAGAAGAAAAGTCCAAGGGTACTAACTCTCTGGCAGACTTTGAGGAAAGAAACAAGGGGCATAGATGGAGCCCTCGGGAAATACGGACAAGATGTGTGCCAAGTTCAATGGCAATGTCGAGAGGGTTTGCTACATCAACACCAGCGACCCGTAGAACAGGAGCCGGGTCAGGAGAGTATTTACCACTCAATTTCCTCACTTTTTTCCAGACTGCACTCATAGAAGAAGCAGAGGTGATGGTGGAAACATAGTCTCGCCAACAAGTGCGTTTAGCTTCACGGATGACACGGCGAGCGATCGCACGCTTCTGCTTAAAATCAAGAAGTCTCTCAGCGGTTCTATTGTACCGGTACCTGCCCCATGCAGCACGTTTCAAACGTACTGCACGAGCACAAGCAGGAGACCACCAAGGCACGCACTTCTGAGAATGCCTGCCTGAGGTTTGGGGTATAGAATGAGAAGCTGCGGTATAAACTGACGTCGAGAAGATGTGTAGGAGCTCATCAATGGAGGATGAAGAAGGAACCTCACTAAAAGCAGTGAGGTGTGAGTAAAGATCCCAATTTGCCCGATCAAATTGCCATGTAAGTCCGGTAGAACAGACCAGGTGAAGTCTAGTGCAGTGGAGGAAGAGCAGACTGATAGATCGATGCAAGAGAGAGTATGAGTACGAGGATCAAAATGGGTGGGAGTACCCGTATTTAAAACATGGAGGGGGTGAGAGGCGAGAAAAGCCTCCAACTGGATGCCACGTGAGTCACAATGAGACCCCCCCCAGAGGAAATGGTGGGCATTAAAATCACCAAGTAACAGAAGTGGTGGTGGTAAGGATGAAACAAGAAAGGCAAAGTCTGGGATAGAAAATGCTCGAGAAGGAGAGAGATATAAAGAACATATTGTAAACCACTTATTCAAGTGGATACGGGCTGCAGTGTAATGCAGCGAGGTATGGACAAATAGTTGACAGTACGGAATATCATTGCGTAGAAGAAGGGCACTTTCATTAAAGGTCCCATCTGAGAAAGGATTCGAAGAATACAATAAATTATAGCCTGAGATAGGTTGGAAGACAGCCGAGTGTAATTTTGGTTCTTGTAAGCAAGCACCAACAGGGGAAAACCTGGAAAGCAACATCTGAAGCTCACCCTGATTACCCCTGAGGCCGCGGATATTCCACTGTAAATAGGCCATGATTGGCGATGAAGAAAATACCAGGAATCTGTAGGTAAAGGCACCTACGGACTAGAGGGGTTAGAAAAGTCAACGTGTGGTGGCATTGGAAGACGTTCAAGTAGCGTTGCGAAGGTTGGGGTTGTGAAGATGGAGGAGAGGGAAGAGAAGGAACAGGAAGTGAATCAGTGTCCATTGAAGGTTTAGTCTCTGCAATATATTCTGAAATGGCTTCAAGTGTTTCTGAATTCAAAGATGTATGGGAGACCATATTGGAGATAGAAGGAGGAGGGCGAGTAAAGATTGGGACAGTAATGGACTGTACCAAAGTAGAGGGGGAGGGAAGAGTGTAAGAAACTGGAGATGAAGTGTGGGGGGGGGGACAGAAGAGGCAGAAACCTGGGAGGTGGCAGAAGAGGGAGAAACTTGGGAGGGGACGGGGGTGGAAGGTATAGTACGAGGAGGAGGGTGAATCTCCACACTTGTAATAGAGCCAGAGAGAGGGGAAGAACTAGGTACAGAGACTGGAAAGGTAAAGTGTGGAGGTGGAAGAAGGGAAGGAAGGGGCAAAGAAGATTTGAGCAATGTGGATTTTTTGGACTTCTGAGAAGTAGAGGGGCGATTGGTATTAGGTGTCGTACGAGGTCTTGTCGATACTGGGGCTTGTGAGGAAGGACGCGAAGATGTGAGAACAGACTGAGTTGTAGTCGGGACGTCAGAGCCAAGGACAGCAAAAGGATTAGATGCCGGAGTGGCTATGGGAGGGGTAACAACAGAGGAGGCTGCAGAAGATGGGACCCCAGAAGTGGAGGGATGTTTGGAAACACGAGAATAAGAAACACGGGGTAGTCTCCCTTGGAGGCGGAGATGAATAACTGTCATAGCATAAGGGAGACCTTCTGCCTCTTTGAGGCAACGGATTTCACGTTCATTTAAGTAGACCTGGCAACGGCGGGAGTACGAAGGGTGAGCTTCATTACAATTAAGGCAAGATGGAGGTTGACTGCAAGATGTATTAGAATGGTCGTCGGCACCACAGACTGGGCATTCGGCCATAGATCTGCAATATTTCGCTGGGTGGCCAAAACGCCAGCAATTTCTACATTGTTGCGGTGTAGGTATCACCTTTCGAACTTGTAACCGATGTCCTGCGACATATACAGAGGACGGGAGTTCTCGGCTGTCAAAAGTTAAACGAGCCACATTGCAAGGGTAACGTCTCTGCCCCCGGGCAGGAAGGACATAAGTGTCTACTTTGAGGATTGGGAGATCCTGGAGTTCCAGCTGTTCAAAAATGTCATTGCCACATGACTGGAAATTCTGTTGGACTATGGTATGGGGCAGAATGACAGTACCACTACAAGAATTGAGAAAAAGATGTTTTTCAATAGTGATAGGAGTAGTATCAATATTCGAAAGGAGAGAAAGATCATGAGCTTGGGTAGCATTCTGGACAGTGACGATGCGCGTACCGCTCTTGAGAGCATGAAATGAAATATCTCTACCAACATGACGCAGGAGCGCTTTGCCAATACTATGGTCAGAAAGGTAGGCAGAAGAAGAAGTCGGTCTTAAAGTAAAGAATTTAGTCCATTGTGTGGTCCGAAACTGAGAGTGGAGAGGGAGTGCTTGACGTGTCGGTATTTCCGAGTAGAATGGGAAGGTAACAAAGGAGGAGCATCATCAGGAGAT
The DNA here is from genome assembly GCF_038502225.1 of Cherax quadricarinatus. Lineage (NCBI taxonomy): Eukaryota > Metazoa > Arthropoda > Malacostraca > Decapoda > Parastacidae > Cherax > Cherax quadricarinatus. The sequence continues at coordinate 23,017,077 of NC_091345.1, forward strand.
TGACGTTGGCGTTTAGGAGTAGGACCGGAGTTGGTCCGGCGTGAAATGGGCGGGCGATTCGAAAACTGCCGTACCGTAGAGGGAGAAGCCGGAAGCATAGTCAAAGGAGAGCGGAGTTCAGACAAATCAAAGGAGTCAGTCGAAGCCCCGGTACCTGAAGCGGGTGAGGAAACCGCACCAGCAAGAGGTACAGGGGCATCAGGAGTGTCCAAAGAGTGGTCTAAACACAAGGCAGGGTCAGAATGGGGTGCGGTATCAAGAAGGGGCCCGGGGGTAGTGGATTCATGGATTGGGTTCTCCATGGTTAGGTTACTCCTTTGCTTTTTGTTTTTAAGAAAAAAAAAAGAAAGAAGAAAAGAAAATAAAAATAAAAAAAAAGAATAAAAAAAGGGGGGAGCAGGGAGGAATAGTTCCCAGGAGGAATGAAAGGGCCGGAAATCTCCCTCCGCGCCCAAGAGGACCTCAGCACCGCTAGTAGCGCAGATGCAGCATGGAACCCGTGCCATACCCTACCCTTCATGCCAGTAAACCAGCAGCATACCTCCTTTGTCCACCACCCCCGGAATCCGAAAGGTGGCTTCCAGAGATACACCCGTCGCCCGAAAGACACCCAAAGCTACTCCGGGATACCGGAGAGGGATCGGGACATCCCCAGGCAATCCAGATTCCATGGCAAACTACGCCACCGCCAAGAACCTCAACGGAATGGGATGGACCCCGGTGTCCTTTCCCCTACCTAGGAACTAGCGCGCCTGTGGGAGAAATCCCAAAGGCCAAAAAGAGGAAGGGCAAAAGGGAGGGGTGGGGAGGAGGAGGAGGAATGGAAAAAGGGGAGGATGGGATAGGGGGGGGAGAATGGGGGGTAATTAGGTTCGGTCTGAGGAAGAAGACCGACAGGGCTAATTCCTCAGACCAAGAGCCTCTTCACCACGCCAAGGAGCCCCCCTTGAAGAGGATAAAATAAATATTTCTTTGCTAAGGTTACAACGTGTGTTTACATATAGTATGAATGAAGCAGAGAAAGCTACTTTCATGTATAAATCTGTAGTGGAGGGAAGGCAGGTTAGGGGTCAGCCTAGGAAAGGGAGGGAGTAAAGGAGGGTTTGTGTGTGAGGGGCTTGGACTTCCAGCAGCACGTGTGAGCGTGTTTGAAAGGAGTGAATGGAGACAAATGGTTTTTAGGACTTGACGTGCTGTTGGAGTGTGAGCAAGGTAACATTTATGAAGGGATTCAGGGAAACCGACAGGCTAGACTTGATTATTATTATTATAATCAAAAAGAAGTGCTAAGCCACAAGGACTATACAGCAGGCTAGACTTGAGTCCTGGAGATGGGAGTTACAGCATCTGCACTCTCAAGGAGGGGTATTAATGTTGCAGTTTTATACCTGTGTAAGCGTGCCTCTGGCAAGGCAGTGATGGAGTGAATGATGTTGAAAGCTTTTCTTTTTCGGGCTGCCCTGCCTTGGTGGGAGATGGTCAATGTGTTAATAAAAAAAAAAATCAAGGGGCATTAAGGAACTTCTGCGCCAGCCTTCGTTAGGTGTGGCTGTCTCGCTCTCACCTGAGTATCAGGTGAGAGTGAGACGTTTGTCTTGATCTACTTTGCCCATCGGGCATATTAGAGGAAGGGAACCTATCATTGGTTTACTGTTAGCCAAGTCCCTGTTTCTGCTCTGTAGATAATTCTTTAACCCTTAAACTGTCCAAACGTAAATCTACGTTTTTTCAACATTTGAAAGTACTGTATGTAAAAAAACATAAGAGCTTTTTTTCTTTTTTTACATTTGAAAAGTTTAAAAAAAGTTTTGATCTACTTTTTTTTGTTATATTTGAAAATATGTAAAAAAATGTAGATCTACTTTTGGAGCACTACGCATGTGAACGTAGATCTGTTTGGACAGTTTAAGGGTTAATGATTTTGGTGGGAAACTGGTTACTGAATTTAGGTGTGGGTATGGGCGTCCTGCTCTGCTGGGGCTTGGCAAGGAGTCTACTTGATATAATTGGGAACTTCTAGTTCCTGTTTCTATTTACAAAGGAACTCTTGTTCCTTTTTCTTTCATTGCCCAGCTTTGGGCAACAAATCTTCCCCATACATCGATACTGAGTAAGCTGTCAGTGGCCCTGATAAAACCAAGAAAGAAAAGGGGCATTAAGTATAGGTTAACTCAAGAGTATTTATTTATAAATGTCTACAGCAGTCGGGCAGCATTGTACAGTACATCTACAACTGACAGTAGACCTGAACAGCAGCGGCAGCAAGACAAGACATACAGTACTAAAAGTTGGAAGTGATTAGCAACTATGCACCCCTTGTGAAAATTGTGTATAAAAACAAAAAAGAACAACGCTGGGTATCCAAATTATTTTGCCTATCTTTAGTGCTTTAAATGCACCATCCTTTTAGACAAGGATCAATTATTGTCAAAACTTGGAAGCTACTGATGCACTGACCTTATAATTCTTAACAATCACTTATAGGTAAAACCTACAACACCTAACAATGACATGGTCCTAAATATTTTACAATATTCTACTTTCAGGCATCATTAACCCTTTCACTGTCGAGACCCCTGATCACAAACATGCTCTCAGTGTCGAAAAATATTCAAAAAAAAAAAAAAAAAATTCTTGTCAAAATCTTAAGAATATTGTTCCGAGTGTTTTAGAAGAAAAAAAGTTTTTGCAATCGGTACTTACCAAGATATAGAGGTGTGAAGTTGACGGAAAGCGAACTGCTTATGGCAATATTAGCGACTGCCGCTCACTCGGTAATATTATTTTTACTTTTATTCTATTTTTTCTTTTCTAATATATTAGTTCTTCAAGTACCTTTTGTAGCATGTGAGACCAATATAGTGCATAATGTATATATGTCTACCCGTTGTATGCACCACAATAACCACACAAATATTATCATTATACAGTTTACAAAACTTGTTTACACAAACCCACATTGCCTTTCCCATCACCCATGCTGGAAATAAGTAACTTTTTTGGGTTATCCTAGATTCTCTATACTTGCTACTATGTATGATAATCTATGAATACCTGAATAAACTTACACGCCATCCTCCCAACCACCCACGCTGTCTTCCCCTTTCACTATCTCTATCTGGTATCCTGGGCATTGCTTTTGGTCACAAACTCCTCAGAACCATGAAATTCATCTTCACTGACACTTCCATTTGTGTTAGAACCATCATTTGGGAAGAGAAGTCCCAATTCGCTGGGAGTGAGGTATTTCTTACCTCAAGGTATAGTGAACAAGGACTACTGAAATGGCATTCCCATAATGCACCACTGGCTCCCCAATTTTTTTTATACTGCACACTGAGCAGGCAGAGCCATTCTCTGACATGTAGGTCTACCAGCTTTCCCCTGCTAGATTTGAAGCCACTAGAATTTTGGCATAATATTACGGCACCAACACTGGCTTGCAAGCCATGATATTACGGCACCAACAGTGAAAGGGTTAAACATCACTTAATAATTATTTGATCAAAAAGCATTCATTTTTTTAAATTTCATTCATGGAATTATGCATGAAAGTGTTGAAATGAAGAATGCTACAAATCAATTAAGTTCATTCATGGAACATAAGAAAGTATAAAAAGGTTTTCTTAGTTTGACAAACTTAACATATGGTTGTTTATGACTTACTAACTTATTGCTCTTCTGTTTGTTTTCCTACAAAAAAGTTAGAAAAATAAGACAAAAGATAGCTGTATTTCACACACGGTCAAAGTACCCCTCAGTGGTTGTAGGCTTTTAATTGGTTCTCAAGTGCCCAGTTTCTTCCTGCAAATTTACCACTTTAGTATGAGTAATGTATAATAATAATAAAATTAATGTAACTATAAACATTTGTACACTAAACTTGCTGAACACGGTTACTGAGTTTACCTGAGTGAAAAAACCTCATGAGCAAAATTGTATCATGTGAAGGGAAGCTCTAAAGTATGAGTGTCTGCAGACTGCAGCAGCAACAATGAATGACAAAAGTGCAGGCTGCAGCAGCAACAATGAATTGTCTGACAAAGTGTCTGCAGACCCTATCATGCCGGCCGGTGTGTTGAAAGAAAGAAAGAATATAAAATAACTTTCAAATACTGTTTATGGATGGAGGAATGCTAAAGAACTGTTAACAAAATTAGCCAAAGTTAGAATATGCAGCAACTGTGGTATCCATGACAAAGAATTTGTGGATCAGACAGAAAAAGTCTAAAGAACCAAAATGTGGCTCACAGAAAATAAGTTATAGATGAACGGCTCAATATGCTATAGCTGCCACACTGGCTGATAGCTGCCACACTGGCTGATAGCTGCCACACTGGTTCATGCCACATTGGCTGATAGCTGCCACACTGGTTCATGCCACATTGGCTGATAGATGCCACACTGGCAGATACATGCCACATCAGCTGATAGATGCCACACTGGCTGATAGATACCACACTGGCTGATACATGCACCATTAGCTGATACATGCCACACTGGCTGATACATGCACTATTAGCTGATACATGCCACAGTGGCTGATAGATGCCACATTAGCTGAGATGCCACACTGGCTGATAGATGCCACATTAGCTGAGATGCCACACTGGCTGATAGAGACCACATTGACTGATAGGAGGAAAAAAGACATGATAACCACCTATAAGGTCATGCAAGAAGGTAAATTAAGGATACAACATTTTTAGTACCTGCAACAGGGATAACAGGAAACAACAGTCATAAGTTAAAGAGAGAGACAAGGATAAAGTATCTGAACAGTATTCCTTGCAAACAGAGGTGGAACAATGGAATAAAAGAGGAAAAAGTAAATGCTACAACCATTGGAAATTCTAAAAAAAAAAAAAAAAATATAAAAATTACTGAAGATGGGACACAGCAAGAATTTTTCTGTTCCTGTAGTTACAAAACAAGGTACTGTAAATACAGGAACATGTGGTGTAAGACAGTGTCTGCAGACTCAGCAGCAGCAAGAATGAGTGACATAATTGTCTGCAGACTCAGCAGCAGCAAGAATGAGTGACATAATTGTCTGCAGACTCAGCAGCAGCAAGAATGAGTGACATAATTGTCTGCAGACTCAGCAGCAGCAAGAATGAGTGACATAATTGTCTGCAGACTCAGCAGCAGCAGCTAGAATAAATAAGACCCTTTGAAAGGATATTTTGAGCTTCATAAAAATCTAAAAAATTATATGTAACATTTTTATAAAAAAAAAAAAAAAAACATTTACAAATAAACTCTATTCACTATAAAGTTAATTTACCAGAATTATAATATATAACCTTGTATTTTTATTGCACATGTTTTTCATCTAAATACAAGTGCTCCTCGACTTAGGATGGAGTTACGTTCTGACAGCCCATCTAAAGTTAAAAATATAAGTCAAATATGAATGTGATAAGAAAATTAAATAAAGAAAAAGCTACTGTCACTGAATAAGTAAATAAACAAATAATTACTGTAACTAAATACCAATATTGAAAAGTATATTAATAAATACAAGTAATGGACTTGCTACCTTCATGCTGCTTAATTATCTTTAATCTCCAAAGTAATTGATTTTGCACCATCGTAAGTCAAGGAGCACTTGTATTGTAAAGGGCCTATCTAATGTCTAAAAAATAACATTGCAAAATACAGCACACTGCTGTACTTGATAACAGATACAGTAGTGTGTATATCTACAATTACTGAACCATATCCCAGTGCATTACTGCTGACAAAGATTACCATACAGGTAGATCCCAGGAGCTGTAGATCAACCCTCCTAAAATTCAGATAAGTAAGAGAAATACCTATTCCAATACCCATGGTATGCCCATATAACTAAGAGAAGCTATCTGGGTGTACCATATAGCTAAGACAAGTGTGGCTCTTACCAATACCCATGGTATAATCAGATACCTAATAGATGAATGACTACAGCCTCTCCTCACTGAACAGCAGAATTCTGTTCCTAAGACTACACTGGTAAATGAATTCATTGCTAAGCAAGGAGCATACTATAATGGTAGCAGGTCTGTGTCAACCATCTTTGATATTGTTTTTATGTCACCTTTGCACCATTTATAACATTTCTGGTATATTTTTAAATGTTTATACAGTAGTGTACTGTATATTGTAATAAACAGAATAGAGGAAATCAGCTCTAATATATATTATTTAGGTACGCATACCGGTCAGAGAGCCCGTCCCAAGTCCGAGTCATCGGTAAACAAGTACGTTGCTAAATGAGGAAAGGCTGTATTTCTATTACCTATGGTACACCCAGATATTTATGAGGAGAATGGATATGACCAACATTCATGGTACACCCAGATACCCATGAGATGCATACCTATTATCAATATAAATGGTACACTCAGATAAGACACACACATTACTTATACTTATGATACTAAACCAACTAATAAATATACCAATGTGAAGCTACAATACAAAGTTGATACCAAAAATACAGTATTACTAACATTTATGCTAAAGAGGTAACATTCAACTGTCTTTATCCAGCCAATGTATATAAAGTTGTTGTTATTTAGTGAGTTGAACAAGATCATTATAATTGATGAGTAACATGTCCATATGACATTAAACATTATTAAACATGGGGTATTTTATGTATCAACAGACAGCCATATATTTTTCATGATATAGTCTTATTAGTGCACCCAAATACACAAATAACATCTAACATATAATAACTTGAACATCAACAAAACCTCCTGTTCCTTCACCTACCTGAAATACAATACTGTCAGCCATTACAAGATTACGAAAGTAATCAAAGACTGCGGGTAATGATACATATTTATAAGATGGGATCAATGCAGGTAAAGTTACAGAGTACATATTAGGAATGAGATTTGAGAAAGCCTTTGTAAACAATGCATAGCATTTCCACCACCACAACCTGATTTATTTAAAAAATGTTTACTGATGTAAGTTATCTTAAAAAATAAAGTTTAATTTTAATTTAGCACTTTTTTATGAATATTACAAACAATAAATTTAATTTAAAAAACAATTAAAACCTTTCACTACTGAGATTCCAATTTTGAACTAAACTGCTTCAATTTTCTGACCAAAAAAGCTGAGATAGCATTCTGGTCAAATTTTTTTCTTGTACATCTTGTGAAATAATGACTCAAGAACCAAGATATGAAAATTCCATCAGTTAAAAGCTGCCATCCACAAGCTAGTTAATTAATAATTAATAATGATTAAATAATTATAATAAATAATCAGTAAGTGTTTATTTTCCAAGAAGATACATTTGTGTTACAGAGATTGTTTTACATTACAGGAAGGCCACAGTTTATGGCACTTCGCTTCTTGGTGCTTTGCTAATACAGCTGTTTCAAATTATACCCAAATATTTGTTTATACAGCCCCTGATTTGTCATCACGGCCTAAGCTCCCGGCTGGGCATCCGCATATCATTTTCTTTCTCACAGTTTGTTTATATTGTCCATAAGCTCTGTGTCTCTCTCGATTCTGTCTGGAAATTTTCCAAAGCTTTAAATATTTTAGTTATTGTGTATCTTATATATACAGTAAGACCTCACTTGACACTCAATAGGTCCTTGGAAACTGCGACTTTAAGCGAAATGACATATAACAAAACCAATTTTACCATAGGTTAATTGATATACGTAAACAAGAGTTAAGTTCCTATGGAATATTTTTGGTCACAAAAACATCTCCAAACTTCTAAGACCCAAAACATTTCTAATATTCAATACTGAAATAAGTGTGAGTTATACATACATTTAAAAAAATATTAATAAAAACAAGTAAGATAATTATTTACCTGTCTGCCTGAAATGCCTAGGCATGCTAGTGGCCTTCTTTGTAATTAATATTTTATAATATGTAAACCACACATTGTAAGCTTTGCAAGAAAATAAACATTTTCATTTTCAATTTTTGAAATCAGTGAGTGACAGTGATGAGTGTGGTGGTGGGTGCACCATCAGCACTCACTGCAGCAAGGTTAAATCAAGGAATACATGTTCGCAAAGTGAAAATTGTAAGAAGCAGCTCCTATTACCACACAGTTCAAAAACAAACAATAACAAATATGGCAGCCTCACTGGGCACTTTCGTACCACATCATTTACACCTGTGCTCTGTACAATTATCATATACTTTACAAATTTTTTATTTTACAATAATTTGTATTCATTCGATTTTTTGTTCTCATCAACGATTTTATTCGAGAACCTGCTGTACTATTTTTGTGTTACAATGACATCTTAGGGTTGTTGTGATAAAAAGAGGAGTTGTAAGGCTCTTACTTTAAGAGCAAAGTTATATAAGATTAAGTTCAATGAGCAAGGTATGTCTATGGCTGAGATAAGACTGAAATAGTACTTACTGATAACTGTACTCATGTGTACATGATTCTAAATAAACTTACACACTGTGCTGGCATTCAGGTATCTTAAAATCAGGTGAGGAAGCAGCTAACAATGTCTCACTAGTGTTGAAGATGCAATAACATAAGGAGCATAATAATAATATTAATTGCTCTGGGGCACTTTATATCTTGTACATCATGTTATTATAGACATTTCCATTAATCCATTTTTTCAAAATTATGTATATAAGAATTGCACTACATATTATATAAACATAATACAGACAACCATACTAGAACAAACTGCCATAATTGTGAGGTGTGGCAGTTGGTCAGCTTGTAGGAGTGTACGGCAAGAATTACAACAGAGAAACTGTGTGTGTATATTATTGAAGGTAACTGTAGAAAAACATTTCTTTCATATGCCTTTACTCATAAACAGCATCACTCACTCTCAAAAGGGTGTGTTGCATGAGCCTGGGAGTGTTGCTGTTGTAAAGGCTATTGCATTAATGTTTACCTGGAGTTTACCTGGAGAGAGTTTCGGGGGTCAATGCCCCCGCGGCCCGGTCTGTGACCAGGCCTCCTGGTGGATCAGCACCTGATCAACCAGGCTGTTGCTGCTGGCTGCACGCAAACCAACGTACGAGCCACAGCCCGGCTGATCAGGAACTGACTTTAGGTGCTTGTCCAGTGCCAGCTTGAAGACTGCCAGGGGTCTGTTGGTAATCCCCCTTGTGTGTGCTGGGAGGCAGTTGAACAGTCTCGGGCCCCTGACACTTATTGTATGGTCTCTTAACGTGCTAGTGACACCCCTGCTTTTCATTGGGGGGATGGTGCATCGTCTGCCAAGTCTTTTGCTTTCGTAGTGAGTGATTTTCGTGTGCAAGTTCGGTACTAGTCCCTCTAGGATTTTCCAGGTGTATATAATCATGTATCTCTCCCTCCTGCATTCCAGGGAATACAGGTTTAGAAACCTCAAGCGCTCCCAGTAATTGAGGTGTTTTATCTCCGTTATGCGCGCCGTGAAAGTTCTCTGTACATTTTCTAGGTCGGCAATTTCACTTGCCTTGAAAGGTGCTGTTAGAGTGCAGCAATATTCCAGCCTAGATAGAACAAGTGACCTGAAGAGTGTCATCATGGGCTTGGCCTCCCTAGTTTTGAAGGTTCTCATTATCCATCCTGTCATTTTTCTAGCAGATGCGATTGATACAATGTTATGGTCCTTGAAGGTGAGATCCTCCGACATAATCACTCCCAGGTCTTTGACGTTGGTGTTTCGCTCTATTTTGTGGCCAGAATTTGTTTTGTACTCTGATGAAGATTTAATTTCCTCATGTTTACCATATCTGAGTAATTGAAATTTCTCATCGTTGAACTTCATATTGTTTTCTGCAGCCCACTGAAAGATTTGGTTGATGTCCGCCTGGAGCCTTGCAGTGTCTGCAATGGAAGACACTGTCATGCAGATTCGGGTGTCATCTGCAAAGGAAGACACGGTGCTGTGTCTGACATCCTTGTCTATGTCGGATATGAGGATGAGGAACAAGATGGGAGCTAGTACTGTGCCTTGTGGAACAGAGCTTTTCACCCTAGCTGCCTCGGACTTTACTCTGTTGACGACTACTCTCTGTGTTCTGTTAGTGAGGAAATTATAGATCCATCGACCGACTTTTCCTGTTATTCCTTTAGCGCGCATTTTGTGCGCTATTACGCCATGGTCACACTTGTCGAAGGCTTTTGCAAAGTCTGTATATATTACATCTGCATTCTTTTTGTCTTCTAGTGGATTTAGGACCTTGTCGTAGTGATCCAGTAGTTGAGACAGACAGGAGCGACCTGTTCTAAACCCATGTTGCCCTGGGTTGTGTAACTGATGGGTTTCTAGATGGGTGGTGATCTTGCTTCTTAGGACCCTTTCAAAGATTTTTATGATATGGGATGTTAGTGCTATTGGTCTGTAGTTCTTTGCTGTTGCTTTACTGCCCCCTTTGTGGAGTGGGGCTATGTCTGTTGTTTTTAGTAACTGAGGGACGACCCCCGTGTCCATGCTCCCTCTCCATAGGATGGAAAAGGCTCGTGATAGGGGCTTCTTGCAGTTCTTGATGAACACAGAGTTCCATGAGTCTGTGAGGACAACTTGTATACAATGTAAGGTGTTTTTTTTTTTTTTTTCAACAAACCAGCCGTATCCCACCAAGGCAGGGTGGCCCAAAAAGAAAAACGAAAGTTTCTCTTTTTAAATTTAGTAATTTATACGGGAGGAGGGGTTACTAGCCCCTTGCTCCCGGCATTTTAGTCGCCTCTTACAACACGCATGGCTTATGGAGGAAGAATTCTGTTCCACTTCCCCATGGAGATAAGAGGAAATAAACAACAACAAGAACTAGAAAGAAAATAGAAGAAAACCCAGAGGGATGTGTATATATATGCTTGTACATGTATGTGCAGTGTGACCTAAGTGTAAGTAGAAGTAGCAAGACGTACCTGAAATCTTGCATGTTTATGAGACAGAAAAAAAGGACACCAGCAACCCTACCATTATGTAAAACAATTACAGGCTTTCGTTTTACACTCACTTGGTAGGACGGTAGTACCTCCCTGGGCGGTTGCTGTCTACCAACCTACTACCTATAAGGTGTTTGTATTGTGGGGAAAACACTTCACAAACACATGCATAATGCCAGATGAACACATATCAATGGCCAGTGGACAGGTATTAAATTTGTGTCCATCCGACCGCTCACCCAAAACAATGACACCATATACACATCTATGGAGCACCCTCCCCACAGTGTTTTATTATAATAATAATAATAATGTTTCTGCAACCGAACCTGAGTGTGTTGCCATAAGCTTTGCATCTCTCTCAGTTGTCTGGAAACTACCCAAAGTTTCAAGTGTTTTAAAGTTATTACATATATCATATGTACTATTTTTGCATACAATGGCATCTAAGGGTATTTGTGATAAAAAGAGGAGTTGTAAAGCTCTTACTTTAAATGCCAAGTTAGAAATGATTAAGCTCATTGAGCAAGGCATGTCAATGGCTGAGAAAGAACGTATGTAAATTTGGTTTGGCTCGTCAAACAGATAATTCAATTGTCATCTCTTAGGAGAAAGTGTTGAAGAAAATTCAAAGTGGTACACCAGGAACACTAAAGTTATAAAAAAAAAAAAGTGATAACCTTATTGCTGACATAAAAAAACTTTTACTGGTACAGACTGAAGATCAAACTAGTCACAACGTGCCTTAAAGGTAAGTACGTAATGAGTGTACTGTATATGCATTTTACTTTATTGTTTTTTAGGCCTAGTTCTACTGCTAACTTAATATATGATAGTGTAAACATGTTCTCAGACATTTATAGGCATTTAACCCTTAACCCTCGAACATAGATCTACGTTTTTTCTACATTCTTTCTTATGGAGAAAATCAAGGTTGGAGCGCTATGCACCCAAATGTAGATCTACGTTTGGACAGTTTAAGGGTTAAAAGTGAAACTAATGGCAATTTTCACTTTTTGGTGATTTCCACTTTGCAGTGGTAGCCTGGAAGCTAACCCGTCATATAATCAGGGCTCTCCTGTATGTAAATTTACATCAGGTTCAGGAAGTATTTTTAGACATTTTTGAAGCAGTTGGCACATGGGAGTTTTAGAATTTTCTGGTAATGAGTTTCATATTTTTGGGGTCTTTTATATATATATGGAGTTTCTACTCGGGCTGAGTTAATACAATTTATTAATGAAACTTGATTTTATTTAAATAATGTTGACATATACTTGCAATGAGTCAGGTGATCAACCTTACTATATGCAACTAAGATTTTCAAGTGAGCTCCTTCACCACCCACCACATGGTGTTATATCTAGTGTTGTTTAGGCATTCATTATGTTCTTTAGAAGAAAGATATGCCAAGACTATTTGTAACTTCAAGACACTCACTATATAAGTTCAAATTTTATTTAAAAAATGCAGTGAGGCAGTGGGTAAAGCAAAAGGGAGTAAGGAGCTGGGATTGATGGGATCAAGACAAATGATAAAAGCAGGTTTAATAAATATATGAAAGAGGGGATGTTACCTAGGGGTTGGTAGAGAGCATGCAGTTTCTTTGTATAAAATTTATAGGAGAATAAGCCTGTTGAGTATACCAGTAAAATGTAGAGTTATTATTGAAAGAATTAAGGGTAAGATGGAAAGCAGGACTGCGGATAACAAGGAGGCTTTAGGAAGGGTAGGGGCTGTGTAGACCAAGTGTTTACAGTGAAGCATATAAGTGAACAGTATTTAGAAAAAGGTAAAAAAGCTTTTGTTGCTTTCATGGATTTACAAAAGGCATATGATAGGATGAATAGGGAAGTGATGTGGCAGATGTTACAGGTGTATGGAATATGTGGTAGGTTACTAAACCTTGTCAAGAATTTGTATGAGGATAGTGAGGCTCAGGTTACAGTACATAGGATGGAGATTATTTTCCAGTAAAAGTAGGCCTTAGACAGGGATGTGTGATGTCACCATGGTTGTTTATCATATTTATATCAGGGGTTGTAAAATAAGTAAATGCTAGTGTGTTGGGGTGAGGTATGGGATTAAAATATATTAAATATAATACACAATGGGTAGTAGGTTGGTAGACAGCAACCACCCAGGGAAGTACTACCGTCCTGCCAGATGACTGTGAAACAGAAACCTGTAACTGTTTTGCATGATGGTAGGATTGCTGGTTTCTTTTTCTGTCTCATAAACACGCTAGATAACAGGGATATCTTGCTACTCCTACTTACACTTTGGTCACACTTCACAGACACGCACATGCATATATATATACATACATCTAGGTTTTTCTCCTTTTTCTAAATAGCTCTTGTTCTTTTTTATTTCTTCTATTGTCCATGGGGAAGTGGAAAAGAATCTTTCCTCTGTAAGCCATGCGTGTCGTATGAGGCGACTAAAATGCCGGGAGCAATGGGCTAGTAACCCCTTCTCCTGTAGACATTTACTAAAAAAGAGAAGAAGAAAAACTTTATAAAACTGGGATGCTTAAATGTGCGTGGATGTAGTGCGGATGACAAGAAACAGATGATTGCTGATGTTATGAATGAAAAGAAGTTGGATGTCCTGGCCCTAAGTGAAACAAAGCTGAAGGGGGTAGGGGAGTTTCAGTGGGGGGAAATAAATGGGATTAAATCTGGAGTATCTGAGAGAGTTAGAGCAAAGGAAGGGGTAGCAGTAATGTTAAATGATCAGTTATGGAAGGAGAAAAGAGAATATGAATGTGTAAATTCAAGAATTATGTGGATTAAAGTAAAGGTTGGATGCGAGAAGTGGGTCATAATAAGCGTGTATGCACCTGGAGAAGAGAGGAATGCAGAGGAGTGAGAGAGATTTTGGGAGATGTTAAGTGAATGTATAGGAGCCTTTGAACCAAGTGAGAGAGTAATTGTGGTAGGGGACCTGAATGCTAAAGTAGGAGAAACTTTTAGAGAGGGTGTGGTAGGTAAGTTTGGGGTGCCAGGTGTAAATGATAATGGGAGCCCTTTGATTGAACTTTGTATAGAAAGGGGTTTAGTTATAGGTAATACATATTTTAAGAAAAAGAGGATAAATAAGTATACAAGATATGATGTAGGGCGAAATGACAGTAGTTTGTTGGATTATGTATTGGTAGATAAAAGACTGTTGAGTAGACTTCAGGATATACATGTTTATAGAGGGGCCACAGATATATCAGATCACTTTCTAGTTGTAGCTACACTGAGAGTAAAAGGTAGATGGGATACAAGGAGAATAGAAGCATCAGGGAAGAGAGAGGTGAAGGTTTATAAACTAAAAGAGGAGGCAGTTAGGGTAAGATATAAACAGCTATTGGAGGATAGATGGGCTAATGAGAGCATAGGCAATGGGGTCGAAGAGGTATGGGGTAGGTTTAAAAATGTAGTGTTAGAGTGTTCAGCAGAAGTTTGTGGTTACAGGAAAGTGGGTTCGGGAGGGAAGAGGAGCGATTGGTGGAATGATGATGTAAAGAGAGTAGTAAGGGAGAAAAAGTTAGCATATGAGAAGTTTTTACAAAGTAGAAGTGATGCAAGGAGGGAAGAGTATATGGAGAAAAAGAGAGAGGTTAAGAGAGTGGTGAAGCAATGTAAAAAGAGAGCAAATGAGAGAGTGGGTGAGATGTTATCAACAAATTTTGTTGAAAATAAGAAAAAGTTTTGGAGTGAGATTAACAAGTTAAGGAAGCCTAGAGAACAAATGGATTTGTCAGTTAAAAATAAGAGAGGAGAGTTATTAAATGGAGAGTTAGAGGTATTGGGAAGATGGAGGGAATATTTTGAGGAATTGTTAAATGTTGATGAAGATAGGGAAGCTGTGATTTCGTGTATAGGGCAAGGAGGAATAACATCTTGTAGGAGTGAGGAAGAGCCAGTTGTGAGTGTGGGGGAAGTTCGTGAGGCAGTAGGTAAAATGAAAGCGGGTAAGGCAGCCGGGATTGATGGGATAAAGATAGAAATGTTAAAAGCAGGTGGGGATATAGTTTTGGAGTGGTTGGTGCAATTATTTAATAAATGTATGGAAGAGGGTAAGGTACCTAGGGATTGGCAGAGAGCACGCATAGTTCCTTTGTATAAAGGCAAAGGGGATAAAAGAGAGTGCAAAAATTATAGGGGGATAAGTCTGTTGCAGTTTAAAAACTGTAGTGTAAAGCACCCTTCTGGCAAGACAGTGATGGAGTGAATGATGGTGAAAGTTTTTCTTTTTCGGGCCACCCTGCCTTGGTGGGAATCGGCCAGTGTGATAATAAAAAAAAAAAATAAGTCTGCTGAGTATACCTGGTAAAGTGTATGGTAGAGTTATTATTGAAAGAATTAAGAGTAAGATGGAGAATAGGATAGCAGATGAACAAGGAGGCTTTAGGAAAGGTAGGGGGTGTGTGGACCAGGTGTTTACAGTGAAACATATAAGTGAACAGTATTTAGATAAGGCTAAAGAGGTCTTTGTGGCATTTATGGATTTGGAAAGGGCGTATGACAGGGTGGATAGGGGGGCAATGTGGCAGATGTTGCAAGTGTATGGTGTAGGAGGTAGGTTACTGAAAGCAGTGAAGAGTTTTTACGAGGATAGTGAGGCTCAAGTTAGAGTATGTAGGAAAGAGGGAAATTATTTCCCAGTAAAAGTAGGCCTTAGACAAGGATGTGTGATGTCACCGTGGTTGTTTAATATATTTATAGATGGGGTTGTAAGAGAAGTAAATGCGAGGGTCTTGGCAAAAGGCGTGGAGTTAAAAGATAAAGAATCACACACAAAGTGGGAGTTGTCACAGCTGCTCTTTGCTGATGACAATGTGCTCTTGGGAGATTCTGAAGAGAAGTTGCAGAGATTGGTGGATGAATTTGGTAGGGTGTGCAAAAGAAGAAAATTAAAGGTGAATACAGGAAAGAGTAAGGTTATGAGGACAACAAAAAGATTAGGTGATGAAAGATTGAATATCAGATTGGAGGGAGAGAGTATGGAGGAGGTGAATGTATTCAGATATTTGGAAGTGGACGTGTCAGCGGATGGGTCTATGAAAGATGAGGTGAATCATAGAATTGATGAGGGGAAAAGAGTGAGTGGTGCACTTAGGAGTCTCTGGAGACAAAGAACTTTGTCCTTGGAGGCAAAGAGGGGAATGTATGAGAGTATAGTTTTACCAACGCTCTTATATGGGTGTGAAGCATGGGTGATGAATGTTGCAGCGAGGAGAAGGCTGGAGGCAGTGGAGATGTCATGTCTGAGGGCAATGTGTGGTGTGAATATAATGCAGAGAATTCGTAGTTTGGAAGTTAGGAGGAGGTGCGGGATTACCAAAACTGTTGTCCAGAGGGCTGAGGAAGGGTTGTTGAGGTGGTTCGGACATGTAGAGAGAATGGAGCGAAACAGAATGACTTCAAGAGTGTATCAGTCTGTAGTGGAAGGAAGGCAGGGTAGGGGTCGGCCTACGAAAGGTTGGAGAGAGGGGGTAAAGGAGATTTTGTGTGCGAGGGGCTTGGACTTCCAGCAGGCATGCGTGAGCGTGTTTGATAGGAGTGAATGGAGACAAATGGTTTTTAATACTTGACGTGGTGTTGGAGTGTGAGCAAAGTAACATTTATGAAGGGGTTCAGGGAAACCGGCAGGCCGGACTTGAGTCCTGGAGATGGGAAGTACAGTGCCTGCACTCTGAAGGAGGGGTGTTAATGTTGCAGTTTAAAAACTGTAGTGTAAAGCACCCTTCTGGCAAGACAGTGATGGAGTGAATGATGGTGAAAGTTTTTCTTTTTCGGGCCACCCTGCCTTGGTGGGAATCGGCCGGTGTGATAATAAAAAAAAAAAAAAAAAAAAATATTTTATTTCTCGAGTTACCCTGCCTTGGCAGGAGATGGCTGCTGAGTTAACTAAAAATAAATAAATAATAATAATAAAATAATAAAAACAACAACTCCGAGTTGTAGCAACTATCTAACTTTAAGTAAATATTTTATAATTAAAGAGTTATGATATATCAAAACCTCATGCACAGTAAGTCAACAAGAAGAGTTGTTGAGATGGTGTGATCATTTAGAAAGATGGTCCAGCAAGGTAAGTGGACCAAGAGTGTGTATAAAGCTGGAATAGATGAATGGCACACTCCAAGGGTTGGCAGGAGAGTATAAAAGTTTCAAGTGGTAGGAACTTGAACACCCAGTAAGCATTCACAAGCACGTTAGATTACAGTGAACAGATACAAGTGATTTTTGACATCTGATGTGCTCATGGAGTGTAAGCAGGGCAACATCTATTAAGGCTTTCAGATAAACTGGTTAGCCTGTATCCCAGTTCTGTAGGTGTGAAGTACAGTGCTTGCACTTACACATCCATGAGTTAGTTGCTACAGTGGGGTCCATACATCCATGGATCAGTCACTACAGTGGGGTCCATACATCCATGGATCAGTCACTACAGTGGGGTCCATACATCCATGGATCAGTCACTACAGTGGGGTCCATACATCCATGGATCAGTCACTACAGTGGGGTCCATACATCCATGGATCAGTCACTACAGTGGGGTCCATACATCCATGGATCAGTCACTACAGTGGGGTCCATACATCCATGGATCAGTCACTACAGTGGGGTCCATACATCCATGGATCAGTCACTACAGTGGGGTCCATACATCCATGGATCAGTCACTACAGTGAGGTTCATACATCCATGGATCAGTCACTACAGTGGGGTCCACACATCTATGGCTCAGTCACTACAGTGGGGTCCATGCATCAGTCACTACAGTGGGGTCCATACATCCATGGATCAGTCACTACAGTGGGGTCCATACATCCATGGATCAGTCACTACAGTGGGACTACACAGTCTAGGGGATGTGCCAGAAGGAATATGCTGACATTTTCGACAAATCATATTCAAAATGGAACATGAAAACAAGAGTCAACCTGGCAAGAAGATTTAAACAAACTGAGAACAAAATAACATGAATTAAAGGGTAACATAATGGAAATAACTGGAAGGAAAAATATGATCCAATAAAGATTATATATTGAGATAAAATTCTACAAACATTAGAAAATATGATCCTGGTGTGAAAATAGACAATTGGTAATGACTTTAAATGCTATCTATACTTTACTGAGAAACATCTGTTACACACTACTGATGTACTTCAAAATAGATTTGAAATACGTACATATATAACAAAATGTTAAAAAATCAACATATTTTGGGCCTAAATTTGAATGTATATGAGAAAATGATGTTTGCACCTTAAAAATCTCGAAGATGTGCCACATAATAGATCCCAGTCTTATGAAATATGAAGAATGAATTAAGACAGAAATCACTTTAGCATGTTAATATGGTAGCAGAGGAGGAAGAGCAAACAAGGTATCATACCACATACAAGTTCATCAAATTATGTTTGAAAATAAGTAAAGAATATTTCTTGATATCATAAGAAAATCCAAGAAACTACAATTTAAAATTATGAAAAGTGCAGCAAGGAAAGAATGCTTATGAATTATGGTTTTACACATAGTGTTAGATAGCTGGAGTGGTATAGCTAAGAGTAAGCAATGTAAGCTACAACTACTGGAAACATTTACATGAGGGGACACCATGAGCATAGCTGCTCCTCTAACCACAAACAACAATCCTAAAGAGTAAGTCATCACAGACTACACTACACTACACTACTCTCCCTCCTACATCATGGGAAAAGTAACAACAAAAATTATATGCTCATGAACACTGCATCATTATTTTTAATTGAATGATACAATTAGAACTTGAGCACTGGCAACTTACATAAGCTTCTCAAATGGAAATTATGTCAATGCCTTCATCGAGGTAGTGAGCATCCCATCCTTGTGTACCTCCACCTACGAACAAAGGATCTTCTGGTGCATGGAGTGATGGTCCCTCTTCTCTTACTTTAGGCAAAGACAGAGAGTTGCAGTAACTTGGTAACGTGTGCAGTTCTGTCTCGGGTGTCGATCTGTTGCCATAGTCTGACATTTGTCTCATTTTTAGTGACTCATGTTTTGAAGGCTTTTTGTTAGCCAACAAAGACATTCGTTTATTTTTCTCTTTTTTATTACAACTTCGGAATACGTAATCTGTGCCCATCATTACTGGAGGTGAATCAAGAGGGTTCATGTTGTACGTGGACATTCTTCTGATTTTACGAAGAGCAGCTGTGCCTCCCAGTTCCTGCTTTCCAGCGACATCATCAGCAGCAATGTCATTAACTGACACATCTCCAGACAATTCCTTAAAAGCTTCAATGGGAAGGATGGTCATCACTCTCAATTTTCCAGGCAAAATTTCATCCCTTTGCTTTTTTATATTAATTTTTTTTATCTTATTATTTTGTCCATTCCCACCCAGCTTTTTCATTCCCTTGCAGAAAGCCGTTTTGCTTATTTTTTTACGTTTCTCCATTAGCTGGCATTCTTGTGTCACTGTGTGCTGCCAGCGGTGGTTAATAAGTTGCTCCAAGTCCTCAACTGTTACATCACAAACATCGCATGTAAAATATTTGTGTTCACAGTCTTGCATGTGTTTAATCAATGCTACTTGAGAAGTAAATTTTGACATACATCTCGAGCACTTGTATGATGGGATCATCAGACTCTCTTGCTGTGGCAGTGTGTGCCCATGAGTGACACTTACATGTAGACACAGAGAGTATATTGAAGAATAGCATGTCTGGCATTTAGCACACTGATATGGGACATCTTTTGTGTGTACCATTCTGATGTGACAGAGCAATTTTTGCCTGTTGGAGTAACTCTTGGAGCAATAATTACATCTGGCTGCTCCACGTTTCCTTTTGTCCCCTTTGCTAAACATTTCTCTTTCATATTGCTTTCTGTGAGTTTTGCGATGCTCACTCAACCCAGAAGAGTTTCTAAACCTTCGCTTACATTCAATACACTCGTAGGGTTTCTCTCCTGTGTGCTGCCGCCGATGATCTTGCAGTGATTTACCAATTGCAAACGCTTTCTCACATATGTCACACTTAAATGGCTTTTCACCCGTGTGAATACGCTCATGTTTTGTCAAGTCTGACTTTTGAGCAAAAGCCCGCTCACAATAACTGCACTTGAATGGTTTTTCTCCAGTATGGGTACGCATATGAATTTGAAAGTGAGCATTATGTTGACACAAGAGACCACATATACTGCATGTAAGTTGACGATTTCCCCTCTTTCTCAAGATTTCCAGACTATCGGTTTGTTGCCGACATAAGCCTTCACTAGGCCAGCTAGTATTAACGTTTGTGATTTTCTTCTTAACTTTCCAATTCTTTTGTCTGACATCACTGCTGTTGATGATGTTGCTGCTGCTGTTGTTGTTCTTGTTGTTGCTGCTGCTGTTCTTGTTGTTGTTGTTGCTGCTGCTGCTGCTCCTGATGTTGTTGTTGCTGCTGCTGCTGCTGCTAATACTTTTGCTGCTGTTGCTGTTGCTGCTGCTGCTGCTGCTGCTACAGTTAACACCATCACTGTGTTTCTTAGCTTCCTTCACTTTACTTACAAAAACTGGGATGTCCTCGTGTGGCCTTGAGGGATTCTGCTCTTCATATAAGAAGGACTTCTTCATAGCCAGCCATTCCTGATGAATTTCTTCCAGTAAAAGGCTAGCAGATTTGTTCAACTCCCAGTTGTTAGCAGCTATGAAGGAGTCCAGGTCCATTAGATCCTCTTTCTTACACACAGCAACAACCCTGAAAGGCAGAACATTGGTGAAATTCAGACTTATACAGGGCAAGGGAGATAAGGTAGTTTCCTGTCTGAGCTAGTACTGACCTTACTACAAGTAAGGTGATATTCTTAACTTCTTCTATATCTTGGACATCAGTGACAGCAACTGTAAGGGAAGATGATATCAGAGGAGGATGATCATGTGTTGATAAGAGAAGACAAAACTCAGAATAGCAACACCTGGAGGAGCATAGCAAGACCTGGAGGAGGACAACAAGACCTGGAGGAGCATAGCAAGACCTGGAGAAGGACAACAAGACCTGCAGGAGAATAGCAAGACCTGCAGGAGGATAGCAAGAATTGCAGGAGGACAACAAGACCTGCAGGAGGATAGCAAGACCTGGAGGAGGACAAGACATGCTGGAGGATAGCAAGACCTGGAGGAGGACAAGACCTGCTGGAGGATGGCAGGACCTGCAGGAGGACAGCAAGACCTGCAGGAGGATAGCAAGACCTGGAGGACAACAAGACCTGCAGGAGGATAGCAAGACCTGTAGGAGGCCAGCAAGACCTGCAGGAGGATAGCAAGACCTACAGGAGGATAGCAAGACCTGGAGGAGAAGAACAAGACCTGCAGGAGGATAGCAAGACCTGCAGGGGAACAACAAGACCTGGAGGAGAACAGCAAAATCTGGAAGAGGATAGTAAGACCTGCAGGAGGATAGCAAGATCTGGAAGAGGACAAGACCTGCTGGAGGATGGCAAGACCTGCAGGAGGACAGCAAGACCTGCAGAAGGATAGCAAGACCTGGAGGACAACAAGACCTGCAGGAGGATAGCAAGACCTGCAGGAGGCCAGCAAGACCTGTGGGAGGATAGCAAGACCTGCAGGAGGCCAGCAAGACCTGTGGGAGGATAGCAAGACTGCAGGAGGATAGCAAGACCTGGAGGAGGAGAACAAGACCTGCAGGAAGATAGCAAGACCTGGAGGAGGAGAACAAGACCTGGAGGAGAACAGCAAGACCTGGAGGAGAACTGTAAGATCTGGAAGAGGATAGCAAGACCTGCAGGAGGACAAGACCTATAGGAGGAGAATAAGAAGACCTGGAGAACAGCAAGACCTGGAAGAGAATAACAATATATGGAGGAGAATAACAAGACCTGGAGGAGGACAGCAAGCTATGGAGGGTGGATACCAAGCCTTGGAGGGTGGGTACAAAGACCTGGAGGGTGGACAAGTTTCAGATCAGGGGGTCTGGACCCTCAAAGGGTTAAATGGGTCGTTTCTTGTACTCAATTGATAGAATGGAAGACATACTAGTAAAATAGTTAAGAGTTTGGTTGGCTGGAACAATGGAATTGGCCTAAAATAGGACTCAAAGTGAGCAAAATCATCGATGCATGAATACTGCCAAGACTGCTAACTTTGCAAAAGTGTAATTCTGTAAGTTTTCCATCAAATTTTATACTTTTGGTGTCATTACTTTCGGAAAAAGATTCTCTATCATTTCATAAGAAAAAAAATATTTTTTTTTAAATTCTTGGGCCCTGAGAGCAATTTTCAGATAAGAGGGCTGGACACTGAAAAGGTTAAAACCAAATGAGGAAAAAAAAAAAACATGCCTGTGATGAGCAAGAAATTCAGAAAACATCCAACAAAGACAACAAAACAAAACAACCATGCACCTTGTGTTTGTAGCTCTGGCAACCAGAGTTCTGTGCTAATGCTGAGAGTAGTAGTGGTGAAGGTAGCACTTAGAGCCTCAATATACTTGGTGTGGTCGGAGTACACTTTAGCGTGAGCAGTTGTTGTACGGGTGTCTCTGACCATCTCATCTGGCCAACACTTGTTTTAAGTTTCTTTCTGAGGGCCTCATCTTACAAGCACTTGTCTTGAGGGTATTCCTGTGAGCAATAAATAATTTTTTAAAAGTGTGACAGAGCAGTTCAAATTAAATAATGCCTACAATATTACTAAATATTTGTAACCACATTATACTGCCTTTATGGAGTCAAAAATAGAAATGTATCTTAGTGTACTGGTACTAACACTGTTATGTGGGTGAGAGTGGGTTTTAAACAGTGTAGCAAGAAGGAGGCTGGATGCAGTGGGGATATCATGTTTGAGGGCAATGTGTGAGAATAATAAGTAATCTCTCCTCAGAGGGCAGAGGAGTTGAGGTGGTTTGGGCATCTATTAAGGGAGCAGAATAGTATGACTAAAAGGGTATATAAATCTGGAGTGGAAGAAAGAAGGGATAGGGGTCATCCCAGAAAGAGTTGGAGAGAGGAGGTAATATAAGTTTTAAGTACTAGGGGTTTGAACTTCCAACAGGCTTGTATGAGTGCATTGGAACAGAAAGAGTGGAAACAAGTGGTTTTAATGACCTAATGTGAATTCGGGGGAAACAGTTAGCTGAACTAGAGTCCTGGAAGTGGTAAGTATAGTGCCTGCACTCTGAAGGAGAGGCAAAGATGTTGCAGTTTTAGAGGGCCATCTAATATCCCACAGCACATATGCTGTATATTCCCAGCAGGCATATGCCAGATATCCCCAACACATAAAAAAACTTCATCTGGAATATTAATACTGGAGGGCTAATAACCCAGGATAACCCAAGAAATCCAAGCAGTGTATCTTAATTTCACTGTGGCTCAGACTATTCCCAGGTACTGTACCTATTTATTGCTAGGTGGAGAGGGGTGGCAGGAGCATGGAGACTTTCCCATACATCTCATCTAATCATAAATAAAATTTTAACTTGTTGTAAAGGAGTGAGCTACAAGGTCTTAGTTTTGTTCAGTATAAAGTGGTTATTAAAGTATTACTCCAGTAAAGTCTTGTATCCTATTATTAATCATGTTAAGAGAAACCAGGTCTGCCAAATGTGATAACACAATACCATAATTCCCAGCTTACAGAAGACGGAGTGACCTTGCAAGTAAGTAAATTGATTTAGGTGTCCCGTGGCCTGTAAGTTTATTCAGGTACAGCTACACATAAATACAGTTACATAAATTATCATACATAGCAGCATATGTGTAGGTTACCTAGGATAACCCAAGAAAAGGGTCATACCTTATACCTTTGATATACCTTTGAAGAGTTTCGAGAGTTTATCTACTCTCTGAGCCCGGCCATGGGCCAGGCGCATCTGGTGCTTGCCTGGTCAACCAGGCTGTTGCTGCTGGAGGCCTGCTGCCCCACATATCCATCATAGCCTGGTTGATCTGGTCAAAGTGATTTATTTCCATTGGGGTCCTTGGCCTGGTAGGTAACACTCTCACTTCACACACTGAGTATCTGTAGCTCAGT
Source organism: Cherax quadricarinatus (assembly GCF_038502225.1). Lineage (NCBI taxonomy): Eukaryota > Metazoa > Arthropoda > Malacostraca > Decapoda > Parastacidae > Cherax > Cherax quadricarinatus. The sequence continues at coordinate 23,040,996 of NC_091345.1, forward strand.
CCCCAGCAAGGGTAGAAACACTGGACGTTTCCTTACACCTGTCCCATTCACCTAGCAGTAAGTAGCTACCTGGGTGTTAGTCAACTGGTGTGGATCGCATCTTGGGGGACAAGACTGAAAAACTCCAATGGAAATAAGACAGACAGTCCTCGATGACACACTGACTTTCTTGGGTTATCCTGGGTGATTAACCCTTTGGGGTTAAAAATGTTAAAAAGAAAAAATCTTATCTTAAGTGCAATTACACAATTTTAGAGAATTGCAACAGTTTTACATAATAAAATGTGCAAGCTCCCAGGATTATAAACAAATAGTCAGAGTGACTTATTTCCATTGTGGTCCTTGTCATACCAATTAGAGTAGTGGTATATTACAGTTGAAGCCTAACTATTACATTACAAGCCTATTACATTAGAAGCCTAACTATTACATTAGAAGCCTAACTATTACATTAGAAGCCTAATTATTACAGTAGAAGCCTAACTATTACATTACAAGCCTAACTTACATTACAAGCCTAACTATTACATTAGAAGCCTAACTATTACAGTAGAAGCCTATTATATTAGAAGCCTATTACAGCAGAAGCCTATTACAATAGAAGCCTCAGTAAAGTCAGTAAGACACTATTACAGTAAAGTCAATAAGTCAAACTATTACAGTAAAGTAAGTAAGACACTATTACAGTAGAAGTCAATAAGTCAAACTATTACAGTAAAGTCAATAAGTCAAACTATTACAGTAGAAGTCAATAAGTCAAACTATTACAATATAAGCCTATTGCTGTAGAAACTTAATTGTTACAGTGGCACAACAGTAATACAACAGTACCACCAGGTACCACACACAACATAAACACACCAACAGTACCACCAGGTACCACACACAACATAAACATACCAACAATAATACAACAGTACCACCAGGTACCGCAAACAACATAAACATACCAACAATAATACAACAGTACCACCAGGTATCCCACACAACATAAACATACCAACAATAATACAACAGTACCACCAGGTACCACACACAACATAAACAAACAAACAATAATACAACAGTACCACCAGGTACCCCACACAACATAAACATACCAACAATAATACAACAGTACCACCAGGTACCACACACAACATACACACACCAACAATAATACAACAGTACCACCAGGTACCACACACAACATACACACACCAACAATAATACAAAAATACCACCAGGTACCACACACAACATAAACACACCAACAATAATACAACAGTACCACCAGGTACCACACACAACATAAACACACCAACAATAATACAACAGTACCACCAGGTACCACACACAACATAAACACACCAACAATAATACAACAGTACCACCAGGTACCACACACAACATAAACACACCAACAATAATACAACAGTACCACCAGGTACCACACACAACAAACACACCAACAGTACCACCAGGTACCACACACAACATAAAGACACCAACAGTACCACCAGGTACGACACACAACATAAACACACCAACAGTACCACTGGGTACCACACACAACACACCAACAATACCACCAGGTACCATACACAACATAAACAAACCAACAATAATAATACACAACATAAACCAACAATAATAATGCACAACATAAACAAACAACAATAATACCACCAGGTACCACACATAAACACACCAACAACAATACAACAGTACCACCAGGTACCACACACAACAAACATACCAACAATAATACAACAGTATCAGCAGGTACCACACACAACATAAACACACCAACAATAATACAACAGTACCACCAGGTACCACACACAATATAAACACACCAAAAATACCACCAGGTACCACACACAACATAAACACACCAAAAATACCACCAGGTACCACACACAACATAAACACACCAAAAGTACCACCATGTACCATACAGAACATAAACATACCAACAGTACCACCAGGTACCACACAACAAACACACCAACAGTACCACCAGGTACCACACACAACAAACACACCAACAGTACCACCAGGTACCACACAACATAAACACACCAACAATAATACAACAGTACCACCAGGTACCACACAAAACATAAACATACCAACAGTACCACCAGGTACCACATACAACATAAACACACCAACAGTACCACCAGGTACGACACACAACATAAACACACCAACAGTACCACCAGGTACGACACACAACATAAACACACCAACAGTACCACCAGGTACGACACACAACATAAACACACCAACAGTACCACCAGGTACCACACACAACATAAACACACTAACAGTACCACCAAGTACCACACACAACATAAACACACCAACAGTACCACCAGGTACCACACACAACATAAACACACTAACAGTACCACCAGGTACCACACACAACAAATACACCAACAGTACCACCAGATACCACACACAACATAAACACACTAACAGTACCACCAGGTACCACACACAACATAAACACACCAACAGTACCACCAGGTACCACACACAACATAAACACACTAACAGTACCACCAGGTACCACACACAACATAAACACACCAACAGTACCACCAGGTACCACACACAACATAAACACACCAACAGTACCACCAGGTACCACAGACAACATAAACACACCAACAGTACCACCAGGTACCACACACAACATAAACACACCAACAGTACCACCAGGTACCACACACAACATAAACACACCAACAGTACCACCAGGTACCACACACAACATAAACACACCAACAGTACCACCAGGTACCACACACAACATAAACACACCAACAGTACCACCAGGTACCACACACAACATAAACACACCAACAATAACACACCACCAGCACAAATATTTTTTACTGATTAACCCCGCATCCTCTCCAACGATATTATTATCATTATTATTATTATTATTATTATTATTATTATTATTATTATTATTATTATTATTATTATTATTATTATTATTATTATTTAACCGATAATAATCATAATAATGATTCAGTAGCTACAATGGTAACATCGTAACTCCAGGATCCTCATGAAAATAAACCGCTGAGTTTTTTTTGTTATTATAGATAACTGATTCAGATATTATTATAAGACATATTGTAATCATCCAGAGATTAGGTAATTGTACCTGAATGAGTTTCAACTGATCGTATCTTAATTCTGAAAACCATCCTCGTCCACAATGTTGCTCAGGTTCCTCAACTTGTTCTTGCAAGTGACTCAACTTTTGTCATCTGCTCTGCAGATACACTTTATCTCAGCAACATTGTTGATATGGAGGTCATTGAGATGTCGGCTTGGATGACACCTGATACTCTCTCTTACTACTGACATCTGCATGATGTTTGGGAACACAGCTGTACATGGATCTCATAAAGATACTGGAGCAGGCATCAACAACTGGAGCAGGCATCAACTGGAGCAGGCATCAACAACTGGAGCAGGCATCAACTGGAGCAGGCATCAACTGGAGCAGGCATCAACAACTGGAGCAGGCATCAACTGGAGCAGGCATCAACAACTGGAGCAGGCATCAACAACTGGAGCAGGCATCAACTGGAGCAGGCATCAACAACTGGAGCAGGCATCAACAACTGGAGCAGGCATCAACTGGAGCAGGCATCAACAACTGGAGCAGGCATCAACAACTGGAGCAGGCATCAACTGGAGCAGGCATCAACAACTGGGGCAGGCATCAACAACTGGGGCAACCGTCAACAACTGGAGCAGGCATCAACTGGAGCAGGCATCAACTGGAGCATGCATCAACAACTGGAGCAGACATCAACAACTGGGGCAGACATCAACTGGGGCAGGCATCATCAACTGGAGCAGGCATCAACAACTGGAGCAGGCATCAACAACTGGAGCAGGCATCAACAACTGGAGCAGGCATCAACTGGAGCAGGCATCAACAACTGGGGCAGGCATCAACAACTGGGGCAGGCATCAACAACTGGAGCAGGCATCAACAACTGGAGCAGGCATCAACAACTGGAGCAGGCATCAACAACTGGAGCAGGCATCAACTGGAGCAGGCATCAACAACTGGGGCAGGCATCAACAACTGGGGCAACCGTCAACAACTGGAGCAGGCATCAACTGGAGCATGCATCAACTGGAGCAGGCATCAACAACTGGAGCAGACATCAACAACTGGGGCAGGCATCAACAACTGGGGCAGGCATCATCAACTGGGGCAGGCATCAACTGGAGCAGGCATCAACTGGAGTAGGCATCAGCTGGAGCAGGTCTAAGTAGTAGTACCTGGTTAATGGTAACTGGTTACTAGGTACTGGTAGTACTACTGAGACAGGCATCAACAACTGGGGCAGGCATCAACTGGAGCAGGCATCAACAACTGGGGCAGGCATCAACAATTGGGGCAGGCATCAACTGGAGCAGGCATCAACTGGAGCAGGCATCAACTGGAGCAGGCATCAACAACTGGGGCAGGCATCAACTGGAGCAGGCATCAACAACTGGGGCAGGCATCAACAACTGGGGCAGGCATCAACTGGAGCAGGCATCAACTGGAGCAGGCATCAACCGGAGCAGGCATCAACTGGAGCAGGCATCAGCAACTGGAGTAGGCATCAACTGGAGCAGACCTCAACAACTGGAGCAGGCCTCAACAACTGGAGCAGGTCTCAACAACTGGAGTAGGCACCAACCAAGGCAGGCATCAACAACTGAAGCAGGCATCAACCGGAGCAGGCATCAACTGTAGCAGGCATCAATGTGGGCAGGCATCAACTGGAGCAGGCATCAACAACTGGAGCAGGCATCAACAACTGGAGTAGGTATCAACAACTGGAGCAGGCACATCCTGTCTCTGTCCACCTTGTACTCACCTAGTTGTACTCACCTAGTTGAGGTTGCTGGGGCCGAGTCCTAGCTCCTGGCCCCGCCTCTTTACTGGTCGCTAATAGGTCACTCTCCCTGAACCGTGAGCTTTATCATACCTCTGCTTAAAGCTATTGTAGTGATACTGGTCCTGTGGGGAGCAGCAGCAGGATAATACTGCACCACCTCTTGGGGCCCTTAACAACAACAACAGTTTGGTGTGTGTCATGGGCGCCAACACACGGTGTGTGATTCTCTCCTACTATATCCATTTATCAGTGATGCAGATTACATGGTGAGTTTAAATATGTGGCCTGTAGTTATAACTTTTCTCTTGACATATGCAAGACATCACCATCCCTGTAGAAGCCATTATTAGATGTACTAGTCATTATATTTTGTTGTTGCAGAAGTACTATGAAGATTCTATGTTCAATAAAGCCTAGAGATAAGGCCTGTGTTTCTATCACAACAATTTATTGAACATAAAATCCTGGGCTACCTGGTGGTGATCCTGCGCTAGACTACATCACAACATGGAGCGTTTACTGAAACCTGAGAGGCTAGACTGTGACCCCAGCTTATCAACGGCTGCTCAGGAATGGAAGCACTGGTTTAAGACTTTCGAAAACTTCTTGGGAGCCCTTCCTAAAGAAGATCTAGATAAACTAAGTCTGCTCATCAATTTTGTGTCACCTAAGATATACGAGGCTATTTCTGAGTGTAATACCTACGAAGATGCTATCAAAACCCTCAAGTCTCAGTATATTAAACCTACAAATGAAATCTTTGCACGCTATCGCCTTGCAACTCGCCGCCAGCAGATTGATGAATCCTTAGAGGAATACTTTCAAGCACTGAAAATTTTAGGTAAGGACTGTCACTTCCAAGCAGTGACAGCTGCTCAGTATTGTGAAGAGTCCATCAGGGATGCTTTTATCAGTGGCCTGCAATCACCAATAATAAGGCAGCGTTTATTGGAGAATAAAACTCTCGACTTAGCCGCTGCCTTTGACCAGGCAAGAGCTCTAGATTCAGCCCAGAAGAATTCTGAAGTATACAGTACCACTCAGCCTTCTCGAGTGGTAAGTGCTGCAATTCCTGACCAAGACTCTTGCAATGAAGTTACTGTGGAACCTGCCTCAGTGACAGCAGCAGCAGGTACGGTGTGTTTCTTTTGTGGTTTTTCAAGACATCCACGTCCAAAGTGTCCTGCTCGTGAAGCAATGTGCCATAAATGCCACAAGAAAGGTCACTTTGCTAAAGTATGTCGTGCTAAGGCGTCAACAAGAGCTAGTGCCTCCACACATTCCAGTGATCATGCGACTCTAGCAACAGTGACTTCTGCGGCTACTCCAAATTCACTGTCAAAGGCAGTTGTGAAAGTATTCATCAAAGGAACAGAAGTAGATGGTCTTATTGATAGTGGCAGCTCAGAGAGTTTCATCAACCTTGACTTAGTTAAACGGCTCTCCTTGACTCTACATCACTCATCAGGTACCGTTTCCATGGCATCAACATCTCTCTCTATTCAGACCTTAGGGTTTTGTAAGGTAAATCTCAGAGTTAATGGAAAGGATTATCAAGATGTACATTTAGCTATTCTGCCACAACTGTGCTCTGATGTTATCCTTGGTCAGGACTTTCAGAAGCTGCATGGTAGTGTCACCTTAACATATGGAGGTGAACTGCCTCCTCTTGTTGTCTGTGGACTTAGCACTTTAAGGGTAGACCCACCAAAGCTGTTTGCAAATCTTACCGCGGATTGCCATCCTATATCAGCTAAGTCACGCCGCTATTCTTATGAGGATCGGATGTTCATTGAGAAAGAAACTCAGAGGCTGCTGAAGGAGGGTATTATAGAACCGAGTGATTCCCCTTGGCGTGCACAGGTTGTTGTTGTTAAAGATGGTTATAGGAAACGGAGACTGGCTATCGATTACTCTGAGACAATCAACAAATTTACACTTCTTGATGGGTACCCTCTACCTCGAATTGACGATACAGTGAACAAAATTGCTCAGTACTATGTGTTTAGCACAATTGATCTACAGAGTGCCTATCATCAAGTCCCTATAAGGAATGAAGATAAACCATATACAGCGTTTCAGGCTAGTGATGGCCTGTATCAGTTTACCAGAGTCCCTTTTGGAGTCACCAATGGGGTAGCCTGCTTCCAACGAATTATGGATTCACTCATTCAGGAAGAGCAACTCATGGGAACTTACGCGTAAGTTCAGTGGTCAGTCGTCACGTGAGGTCACAGACCCTGAGCTGCTTGGGGATTAGCGTGGACGGTTACAAAGCATGGCTTGCTTCTACAGTGTTTTAAAAGCTGAGGTTGGAGAGTTGAAGGAGGAGGTCTTGCTTCTCCAGGAGGAGATTAGGAGGCTGAAGGTCCACCTCAATGGGCCTGGGAGAGAGTGTGAGGTGGTTGGAGATGTGGGGAATGAGGCTTCTAGCAGTGAGGTGCAGTCTGTCTCTCACTGTGAGGAGGCTGTAGGTGGGGTGGTAGCAACGGCTACCAGCAGTGGGGTGCAGCCCAGCACCTGCTACAAGTGGCGAGTTGTTCACAGTAATGGGAGGCGCATCAGAGTAAGGAAAGTTAAGAGTGCAGATCTGAAGGTAGGAAATCGCTTCTCTGTTCTCCAGGATGAATGTACTTCAGTGGCCAGTGAAGGTAAGGGTACTACTGCCCCTGCTAATGAAGGTAAGCGCATTCTTGTGGTTGGTGACTCTCAGGTAAGATATGTTGATCGTGCTTTTTGTAATAGGAATAAGAAGATGAGAGATAGAGTGTGCTTCCCTGGAGCTGGTGTTGGGGACATTGTCAACAGACTGGATAATATCATGTCAGGTAATGGGAACAAGCCCATTATCTGTCTCAGTGCTGGTGGAAATGATATTGGGAAGGGTAGGAGAGAAGAGCTGCTAGATAAGTACAGGTCAGCTATAGATTTCATTAAGTCTAAGGGAGGGATCCCAATCATATGTAGCATCTTGCCTAGAAGGGGAGTAGGAAATGAATGGTTGTCTAGGGCAATTGGTGTAAATTGCTGGCTAGACAGATACTGCAAGGAACTTGCAATCCCATTCATTGACAACTGGAACAACTTTTATGGCAAACATGATATGTATGCAAGGGATGGGGTTCATCTCTCTGGGGCAGGGGTGGTAGCACTTGCAGACTCGATTGAGAAGGCCATTGGTGAAATGCCTATGATTTTAAACTGATGGAAGATAGAGGTATGGGTGTGTGTGGGAAACAAGCAGGTTGCAACACTAGGGTTGGAAACAGTAAATGTATAAAAGGCATTCAGCATGAAGTTATAAATAAAGACAATAGAACAGGTCAGCAAACAAAGGGGGACAGCAGAGGGCAGCAAGGGACTAGCTCCCTTAAGGTTTACTATACTAATAGCAGGAGTGTTAGAAATAAGATAGATGAGCTAAGATTAATTGCAAGTGCAGGAAACATAGATATTATTGCTATAACAGAGACCTGGCTCAATCTGAAAGATAGAGAGATGCCCTCTGAATGTCACATACAAGGCTATAAATTATTCCACACTGACAGGGTCAACAGGAAAGGTGGTGGAGTAGCGATGTATGTCAGAGACAATTTAAATTGTTGTGTTAGACAAGATATTAAATTAGAAGCGTCAGCCACTGAATCTGTTTGGTTACAGCTTCTCGAGGGCCGAGAAAAACTAATTTTGGGTGTGATTTACAGGGCCCCAAATCTTGATAGGGAGTGCAGTAAACTTCTATGGGACGAAATTCGTAAGGCATCTACATACGAAAATGTTGTGCTAATGGGAGATTTCAACTATAGACAGATTGACTGGAGCAATTTGACAGGAAATTTAGAGTCGGGTGACTTTCTTGATACGATCCAGGATTGTTTTTTAAAACAGTTTGTGACAGAGCCAACTAGGGGAAATAACCTCCTTGACTTGGTTCTTGCCAGTAGGGAAACACTAATTAATAATCTTGAGGTTAATGATGAGCTTGGGGAGAGTGATCACAAATCACTCAGTTTTAACATATCATGGAATTCCCCTAATAATGGCAATCAAGTCTCCGTCCCTGACTTTCGCTTGGCTGATTTCATAGGACTGAAAAATTACTTAGGTGGGCTGAACTGGAATGACCTGACTAGGGGTCAGGTAGGTGGTGATGGTTGCCGATATGATGCTTTCCAGGGCATAGTTCTAGCTGCTCAGTCAAATTATGTTCCAAATAGGGAAATCAGATCAAACAAAAATGATCCTAAATGGATGAACAATAGATTAAAATATCTGATTGGTCAAAAGAGAGGCATATATAGGCAAATCAAAAGAGGAGAGGGGCAATTAAGAAATCGATATATTCAGTTAAAGAGAGAAATAAAAAAGGGAATTAGAAAAGCAAATAGAGATTATGAGGTTAAAGTTGCAAGAGAATCGAAGACTAACCCAAAAGGATTCTTTCAGGTATACAGAAGTAAGATCAGGGACAAGATAGGCCCAATCAAAAGTTCCTCGGGTCAGCTCACTGACAGTGATAAGGAAATGTGTAGAATTTTTAACACATACTTCCTCTCAGTTTTTACACAGGAGGATACCAGCGATATTCCAGTAATGATAAATTATGTAGAACAGGACGATAATAAACTGTGCACTATTAGGGTCACAAGTGACATGGTCCTTAGGCAAATAGATAAATTAAAACCTAACAAATCCCCAGGCCCTGATGAACTGTATGCAAGGGTTCTAAAGGAATGTAAAGAGGAGCTTAGCACACCTTTGGCTAATCTTTTCAACATATCACTACAAACTGGCATGGTGCCAGATAAGTGGAAAATGGCAAATGTGATACCTATTTTCAAAACAGGTGACAGGTCCTTAGCTTCGAACTATAGACCAATAAGCCTAACCTCCATAGTGGGAAAATTTATGGAATCAATAATTGCCGAGGCAGTTCGTAGCCACCTTGAAAAGCATAAATTAATCAACGAATCTCAGCATGGTTTTACAAAGGGGCGTTCCTGCCTTACGAATTTATTAACTTTTTTCACTAAGGTATTTGAGGAGGTAGATCATGGTAATGAATATGATATTGTGTATATGGACTTCAGTAAGGCTTTTGACAGGGTCCCACATCAGAGACTATTGAGGAAAATTAAAGCACATGGAATAGGAGGAGAAATTTTTTCCTGGATAGAGGCATGGTTGACAAATAGGCAGCAGAGAGTTTGCATAAATGGGGAGAAATCAGAGTGGGGAAGCGTCACGAGCGGTGTTCCACAGGGGTCAGTGTTGGGCCCCCTGCTGTTCACAATCTACATAAACGACATAGATGAGGGCATAAAGAGCGACATCGGCAAGTTTGCCGATGACACCAAAATAGGCCGTCGAATTCATTCTGACGAGGACATTCGAGCACTCCAGGAAGATTTGAATAGACTGATGCAGTGGTCGGAGAAGTGGCAGATGCAGTTTAATATAGACAAATGCAAAGTTCTAAATGTTGGACAGGACAATAACCATGCCACATATAAACTAAATAATGTAGATCTTAATATTACGGATTGCGAAAAAGATTTAGGAGTTCTGGTTAGCAGTAATCTGAAACCAAGACAACAGTGCATAAGTGTTCGCAATAAAGCTAATAGAATCCTTGGCTTCATATCAAGAAGCATAAATAATAGGAGTCCTCAGGTTGTTCTTCAACTCTATACATCCTTGGTTAGGCCTCATTTAGATTATGCTGCACAGTTTTGGTCACCGTATTACAGAATGGATATAAATTCTCTGGAAAATGTACAAAGGAGGATGACAAAGATGATCCCATGTATCAGAAACCTTCCCTATGAGGATAGACTAAGGGCCCTGAAACTGCACTCTCTAGAAAGACGTAGAATTAGGGGGGATATGATTGAGGTTTATAAGTGGAAGACAGGAATAAATAAAGGGGATGTAAATAGTGTGCTGAAAATATCTAGCCTAGACAGGACTCGCAGCAATGGTTTTAAGTTGGAAAAATTCAGATTCAGGAGGGATATAGGAAAGTACTGGTTTGGTAATAGAGTTGTGGATGAGTGGAACAAACTCCCAAGTACCGTTATAGAGGCCAGAACGTTGTGTAGCTTTAAAAATAGGTTGGATAAATACATGAGTAGATGTGGGTGGGTGTGAGTTGGACCTGATAGCTTGTGCTAACAGGTCGGTTGCCGTGTTCCTCCCTTAAGTCAATGTGACCTGACCTGACTAGGTTGGGTGCATTGGCTTAAGCCGGTAGGGACTTGGACCTGCCTCGCATGGGCCAGTAGGCCTTCTGCAGTGTTCCTTCGTTCTTCTTATGTTCTTCTTAGATAATGTTACTATTTGTGGCAAGACCCAGGAGGAACATGATGCAAACCTTGATAAGTTTTTGGAAGCCGCCAAGAAGAAAAATATCAGTTACAATGAGGAAAAGTGCACTTTTTCAACTAAAAGGCTTAGCATCCTTGGTTATGTAGTGGAAGGAGGTTCAATATTCCCAGACCCTGAACGACTACGACCTCTACGGGAACTTCCAATGCCTCAAGACAAAAAGTCACTCCGAAGAACTCTTGGTCTCTTTGCTTATTACTCACAATGGATCTACAACTATTCAAGTAAAGTCCGCCCATTGAGTGCTACCACATTTCCTGTGACAAAGGAAGCAGAAGCCACTTTCCATACTCTCAAACAAGACATTGAAAACTCAGTAGTTCAAGCCATTGATGAGTCCCTACCATTTGAAGTGGAAACGGATGCATCTGACATTGCCATTGCTGCAGTCTTATCTCTGGCAGGACGACCAGTAGCCTTCTTTTCGAGAACTTTTCAAGGATCAGAGAAATGTTATGCTGCTGTAGAAAAGGAAGCCCAGGCCATCATAGAAGCAGTTCGCCACTGGAGGCATTATTTAACTGGTAGACATTTCACCATAAGGACTGACCAACGGTCCGTGATGTATATGTTCGACAAGAAGCACAAAAGTAGGATAAAGAATGACAAGATATTACGCTGGAGGATGGAACTATCGTGTTATGACTTTGATATTCTGTACCGACCGGGTCAAGAGAACATCTCACCTGATGCATTCTCTAGGTCCCACTGTGGAGCAGCATGTCATGATTTGCAATCACTCTCAGCTCTCCACAAGGCTTTGTGTCACCCAGGAGTTACACGCCTGTACCATTTTGTCAAATCAAAGAACATGCCCTACTCAGTGGAAGATGTGCGACAAGTGATCAGAGCATGCAGAGTATGTGCAGAGTGCAAGCCAAACTTTCATCAGCCAGAGAAGACTCATCTCATAAAATCCACCCAGCCTTTCGAAAGACTGAATATAGATTTCAAAGGACCTCTACCAAGCACAAATCAGAATAGGTATTTCCTTAACATAGTAGATGAATATTCAAGGTTTCCCTTTGTATTCCCCTGTGCAAATATGGCTGCTTCAACTGTTATTAGTTGTCTTTCACAGTTGTTCTCTATTTTTGGTATGCCAGCTTATATCCATTCAGACAGGGGATCCTCGTTCATGAGTAACAAACTTCAGGAGTTTTTGGCTAGCAAAGGTATTGCCTGCAGCAGAACAACAAGCTACAACCCTCAAGGCAATGGTCAAGTGGAGCGGTTCAATGGTACTATATGGAAGGCAGTTACAATGACATTGAAGTCACGCAATCTACCTGTTCAACACTGGCAAACTGTCCTACCTGATGCTCTTCACTCTATTAGATCACTGCTGTGCACAGCTACTAATGCAACCCCTCATGAAAGACTCCTCAACTATTCACGTCGTTCCTCTACGGGAGCCTCCGTGCCCACTTGGTTATGTCATCCTGGACCCGTTCTCCTGAAGAGTCACCGTAGGATGAACAAGACGGATCCTTTAGTGGAAGAGGTAGAGCTCCTGCAAGCTAATCCACATTACGCCCACATTCGCTACCAAAATGGTGAAGAGACTACAGTATCTACAAGACATTTAGCCCCAGTTGAAATCCCTATTAGTGTGGAATCTCAAGATACACCAATAGATGTGAAAGATGCTTCGTTTTCTCCTGGAAAGCCCCTTGAGACTACCCCTATGGAAATAGAGGATTCTGCTCCAGCAGTTAATCAAACCCCGCTGGAAAATATCGAACCTGGTGAAGAGGCTCAAGGGCTACGAAGGTCGGGACGTGTACGTCGCCCACCTAACAGTTTGGGAGATTACTGTCTCTGATATTTTAGAAGGGGGAGATTGTAGTGATACTGGTCCTGTGGGGAGCAGCAGCAGGATAATACTGCACCACCTCTTGGGGCCCTTAACAACAACAACAGTTTGGTGTGTGTCATGGGCGCCAACACACGGTGTGTGATTCTCTCCTACTATATCCATTTATCAGTGATGCAGATTACATGGTGAGTTTAAATGTGGCCTGTAGTTATAACTTTTCTCTTGACATATGCAAGACATCACCATCCCTGTAGAAGCCATTATTAGATGTACTAGTCATTATATTTTGTTGTTGCAGAAGTACTATGAAGATTCTATGTTCAATAAAGCCTAGAGATAAGGCCTGTGTTTCTATCACAACAGCTATGTATGGATCCTGCCTCCACTTAATATTGCTTCCCAAACTATTCCACTTCCTGACTACTCTGTGACTGAAGAAATACTTCCTAACGTGTGTGTGTGTGCGTGTGTGTACTCACCTAATTGTGGTTGCAGGGGTCAAGTCATAGCTCCTGGCCCCCGCCTCTTTACTGATTGCTACTAGGTCCTCTCTCTCCCTGCTCCATAAGCTTTATCACACCTCATCTTAAAACTATGTATGGTTCCCGGCTCCACTACGTCACTTTCTAGGTGTGTGTGTGTATACTCACCTAATTGTGGTTGCAGGCGTCGATGTTCAGCTCCTGGCCCCGTGTGTATGTGTGTGTGTGTGTGTGTGCTACTTTGCAAGGTAGACGTACACGAAGACATATATACAGATAAAAGTGGTAGCCGCCTGGAAGCTGTTATCAGTATAGATAAGTATAAGTGTCTCCTTGTTGACACTATATAAGCACCACCACCCCAGCACCACCACCCCAGCAACACCACCACAGCACTACCTCCCCAGCGCCACCACCCCAGCACCACCTCCCAGGGACCACCATCACCCTAGAAAATGTACAGAGAACTTTCACGGCGCGCATAACGGAGATAAAACACCTCAATTACTGGGAGCGCTTGAGGTTCCTAAACCTGTATTCCCTGGAACGCAGGAGGGAGAGATACATGATTATATACACCTGGAAAATCTTAGAGGGATTAGTACCGAACTTGCACACGAAAATCACTCACTACGAAAGCAAAAGACTTGGCAGACGATGCACCATCCCCCCAATGAAAAGCAGGGGTGTCACTAACACGTTAAGAGACCATACAATAAGTGTCAGGGGCCCGAGACTGTTCAACTGCCTCCCAGCACACATAAGGGGGATTACCAACAGACCCCTGGCAGTCTTCAAGCTGGCACTGGACAAGCACCCAAAGTCAGTTCCTGATCAGCCGGGCTGTGGCTCGTACGTTGGTTTGCGTGCAGCCAGCAGCAACAGCCTGGTTGATCAGGGGCTGATCCACCAGGAGGCCTGGTCACAGACCGGGCCGTGGGGGCGTTGACCCCCGAAACTCTCTCCAGGTAAACTCCAGGTAGCACAGTGGTTCCCAAACTGGGGGTAAATTACCCCCTGGGGGTAATTTAACCATTTTTGGGGGGTAATGGAAGGGTGACAGAAAAAAAGTTATGAATTCTGAAAATAAAGAAAACAATGCGGTACCCGGTATGAGGATTATTGTTAACTTTGTCTTAGTATATAAAGTTGTAAAGTAAACCTATTATAAGTAAGTAATAAAGTTAAACCAAATAACAATAAACATCAAAAACTAATATACAGTATTAGAAAAGAAGAAATATATAGCTAAGTGTGTGGAAACCCAAAAGTATTTTGACAAGTATGCTTCAGGACAAAAGTCACTCAGTAGCCCAGATCGACCTGTCCAGTACGCGTCACTCACTTCCTGAGGCTGCCTCTATTTCACACTGTCAGTTTATCTGTGAGCATCAGCCGAGGTAGACATAAGCTGGTATGTATGTGTACTGCCCTGTGCAGTATATAGTTAGTATTTACCCACTGTTACTCAATGGTTTTGCTAGGATTAGCAGAGTATGCGAGGCTGTATACGTTCACGTTTAGCCATATATATCAATAATAACAACATTTTGTGAAAGGGGTAACATGCTTTATGTGGCATGTTAAATTGGGTAACAAGCTGAAAAAGTTTGGGAACCACTGCGGCCTAGCACCACACACACCTTGCTCAGCTATCAAAACTTTGGAGTCCAGTCCCTGGACCAGTTATGTACCTCTGTAATCTTTTGACTACCGCCCACAGGATGGGTATGGGGTGCATAATAAACATATTAAACTAACACCACCCCAGCACCACCACCCCAGCACCGCCACCCCAGCACCACCACCACCCCAGCACCACCACCCCAGCACCACCACCCCAGCACCACTACCCCAGCACCACCACCCCAGCACCACCACCACCACCCCAGCACCACCACCACCACCCCAGCACCACCACCACCACCACCACCACCCAGCACCACCACCACCACCACCACCCAAGCAGCACCACCCCAGCACCACAACCACCACAGCGCCACCACCCCAGTACCACCACCACCACAGCACCACCACCCCAGCACCACCACCACCCCAGCAAAATCACCCTAGAACCACAACCACAGCACCACCACCCCAGCACCACCACCCCAGCAAAAACACCCCAGCACCACCACCACAGCACCACCACCCCAGCATCACCCCAGCACCACCACCCCAGCACCACCACCCCAGCAAAATCTCCCCAGTACCACCACCCCAGCACCACCACCCCAGCACCACCACCACCACAGCGCCACCACCCCAGTACCACCACCACCACAGCACCACCACCCCAGCACCACCACCACCTCAGCAAAATCACCCTAGAACCACCACCACAGCACCACCACCCCAGCACCACCACCCCAGCACCACCACCCCAGCAAAATCACCCCAGCACCACCACCACAGCACCACCACCCCAGCATCACCCCAGCACCACCACCCCAGCAACACCACCACAGCAACATCACCACAGCACCACCTCCCCAGCACCACCTCCCCATCTCCACCTCCCCATCACCACCAGCCCAGCACCACCTTCAGGACCACCCTAGCACCACCTTCAGGACCACCCTAGCACTACCTTCAAGGGGACCCTAGCACCACCTTCAGGGGGACCCTAGCACCACCTTCAGGGCGACCCTAGCACCATCTTCAGGGCGGCCCTAGCACCACCTTCAGGGCGACCCTAGCAACACCTTCAGGGGGGCCCTAGCACCACCTTCAGTGCCACCCTAGCACTACCTTCAGGGCGACCCTAGCACCACCTTCAGGGCGGCCCTAGCACCACCTTCAGGGCGGCCTTAGCACCACCTTCAGTGCCATCCTAGCACTACCTACAGGGCGACCCTAGCACCACCTTCAGGGCGGCCTTAACACCACCTTCAGTGCCATCCTAGCACTGCCTTCAGGGCGGCCCTAGCACCACCTTCAGTGCCACCCTAGCACTACCTTCAGGGCGACCCTAGAACCACCTTCAGGGCGGCCCTAGCACCACCTTCAGGGCGGCCTTAGCACCACCTTCAGTGCCATCCTAGCACTACCTTCAGGGCGACCCTAGCACTACCTTCAGGGCAGCCCTAGCACCACCTTCAGGGTGGCCTTAGCACCACCTTCAGGGAGGCCCTAGCACCACCTTCAGTGCCATCACAGTACCACAACAACTCCATCATCACTTCTGCCACCAGGCTAAAGCTCTCGCTTCACACACGGAGGGCCCAGGTTCGATTCCCGGAGGGTTTACCTGGAGAGAGTTCCGGGGGTCAACGCCCCCGCGGCCCGATCTGTGACCAGGCCTCCTGGTGGATCAGAGCCTGATCAACCAGGCTGTTACTGCTGGCTGCACGCAAACCAACGTACGAGCCACAGCCCGGCTGATCAGGAACCGACTTTAGGTGCTTGTCCAGTGCCAGCTTGAAGACTGCCAGGGGTCTGTTGGTAATCCCCCTTATGTATGCTGGGAGGCAGTTGAACAGTCTCGAGCCCCTGACACTTATTGTATGGACTCTTAACGTGCTAGTGACACCCCTGCTTTTCATTGGGGGGATGTTGCATCGTCTGCCAAGTCTTTTGCTTTCGTAGTGAGTGATTTTCGTGTGCAAGTTCAGTACTAGTCCCTCTAGGATTTTCCAGGTGTATATAATCATGTATCTCTCCCGCCTGCGTTCCAGGGAATACAGGTTCAGGAACCTCAAGCGCTCCCAGTAATTGAGGTGTTTTATCTCCGTTATGCGCGCCGTGAAGGTTCTCTGTACATTTTCTAGGTCAGCAATTTCACCTGCCTTGAAAGGTGCTGTTAGTGTGCAGCAATATTCCAGCCTAGATAGAACAAGTGACCTGAAGAGTGTCATCATGGGCTTGGCATCCCTCGTTTTGAAGGTTCTCATTATCCATCTTGTCATTTTTCTAGCAGATGCGATCGATGCAATGTTATGGTCCTTGAAGGTGAGATCCTCCGACATGATCACTCCCAGGTCTTTGACGTTGGTGTTTCGCTCTATTTTGTGGCCAGAATTTGTTTTGTACTCTGATGAAGATTTAATTTCCTCGTGTTTTCGATATCTGAGTAATTGAAATTTCTCATCATTGAACTTCATATTGTTTTCTGCAGCCCACTGAAAGATTTGGTTGATGTCCGCCTGGAGCCTTGCAGTGTCTGCAATGGAAGACACTGTCATGCAGATTCGGGTGTCATCTGCAAAGGAAGACACGGTGCTGTGGCTGACATCCTTGTCTATGTCAGATATGAGGATGAGGAACAAGATGGGAGTGAGTACTGTGCCTTGTGGAACAGAGCTTTTCACCGTGCCTGCTCGGACTTTACTCTGTTGACTACTACTCTCTGTGTTCTCTTAGTGAGGAAATTATAGATCTATCGACCGACTTTTCCTGTTATTCCTTTAGCACGCATTTTGTGCGCTATTACGCCATGGTCACACTTGTTGAAGGCTTTTGCAAAGTCTGTGTATATTACATCTGCATTCTTTTTGTCTTCTAGTGCATCTAGGACCTAGTCGTAGTGATCCAATAGTTGAGACAGACAGGAGCGACCTGTTCTAAACCCATGTTGCCCTGGGTTGTGTAACTGATGGGTTTCTAGATGGGTGGTGATCTTGCTTCTTAGGACTCTTTCAAATATTTTTATGATATGGGATGTTAGTGCTATCGGTCTGTAGTTCTTTGCTGTTGCTTTACTGCCCCCTTTGTGGAGTGGGGCTATGTCTGTTGTTTTTAGTAACTGTGGGACGACCCCCGTGTCCATGCTCCCTCTCCATAGGATGGTAAAGGCTCGTGATAGGGGCTTCTTGCAGTTCTTGATGAACACGGAGTTCCATGAGTCTGGCCCTGGGGCAGAGTGCATGGGCATGTCATTTATCGCCTGTTCGAAGTCATTTGGCATCAGAATAACATCAGATAGGCTTGTGTTAACCAAATTCTGTGGCTCTCTCATAAAAAATTAATTTTGATCTTCGACTCTCAGTCTGGTTAGTGGCTTGCTAAAAACTGAGTCATATTGGGACTTGAGTAGCTCACTCATTTCCTTGCTGTCATCTGTGTAGGACCCATCTTGTTTAAGTAAGGGCCCAATACTGGACGTTGTTCTCGACTTTGATTTGGCATAGGAGAAGAAATACTTTGGGTTTCTTTCGATTTCATTTATGGCTTTTAGTTCTTCCCGCGATTCCTGACTCCTATAAGATTCCTTTAGCTTAAGTTCGATGTTTGCTATTTCTCTGACCTGTGTCTCCCTACGCATTTCAGATAGATTGACCTCTTTTAGCCGCTCTGTTATTCTTTTCCGTCGCCTGTAAAGAGAGTGCCCGTCTCTTTCTATTTTACATCTACTCCTCCTTTTTCTTAGAGGAATAAGTCTTGTGCATACATCGAGTGCCACCAAGTTAATCTGTTCTAGGCATAAGTTGGGGTCTGTGTTGCTTAGTATATCTTCCCAGCTTATATCGGTTAGGACTTGGTTTACTTGGTCCCACTTTATGTTTTTGTTATTGAAGTTGAATTTGGTGAATACTCCCTCGTGACTAATCTCATTTTGTCGGTCTGGGGCTCTGCGCATACATGTCTGAACCTCAATTATGTTGTGATCTGAGTATATTGTTTTTGATATGGTGACATTTCTTATCAGATCATCATTGTTAGTGAAGATGAGGTCTAGTGTATTCTCCATTCTAGTAGGCTCTATTATTTGCTGGTTTAAATTGAATTTTGTGCAGAGATTTAAAAGCTCGTGTGAGTGTGAGTTTTCATCAGAGCTGCCTCCTGGTGTTATTACTGCAACAATATTATTTGCTATATTCCTCCATTTTAGGTGCCTTAAGTTGAAATCCCCCAGGAGCAAGATGTTGGGTGCAGGAGCTGGAAGATTTTCCAGACAGTGGTCAATTTTTAACAGCTGTTCCTGGAATTGCTGGGATGTTGCATCCGGAGGCTTGTAGACTACCACAATGACTAGGTTTTGGTTCTCGACCTTTACTGCTAAAACTTCCACTACATCATTTGAGGCATTAAGCAGTTCTGTGCAAACAAGTGACTCTGCAATGTACAGGCCAACCCCCCTTCCTTTTGCCTGTTCACTCTGTCACATCTGTATAGGTTGTAACCTGGGATCCATATTTCGTTGTCCAAGTGATCCTTTATGTGGGTCTCAGTGAAAGCCGCGAACATTGCCTTTGCCTCTGCAAGCAGTCCACGGATGAAAAGTATTTTGTTGTTTGTTGCTGGCTTTAGACCCTGTATATTTGCAAAGAAGAATGTCATCGGACTGGTGGTATTGTTGGTACTGGGGGGGATTTTTTTTCCGGCATTAGTATCTGTATCTGTTGGTTTGGAGTGGAGGCCATCGACTGTGGTTCCACTCCAGGAATGACTGGATTTGGTGTACAATTTCTGCCATTTCCTGCCAGTTTTTTTTCCTTCCTGGCACTAAAAAACCTCTCCCTCTTGAGTGGCTGTGACTACCCAGGTTTTCCCATGGCCTGGATGTTTTGTATCTTTTTGTCCCCTTTAGATGGTGTGCCTGGCAATTTAAGTTATAGCACAGTCTTTCCTGTACTACAGAGGTACACATTTCAGGGTGAAAAAGCTTACAGGAAGGGAGTTTGCATTTTCCTGTTGTCATATGGGCACGGCATTTTCTAGGGTGGTCATACCTGGAGGTTATTCCGGGGATCAACGCCCCCGCGGTCCGGTCCATGACCAGGCCTCCCGATGGATCAGGGCCTGATCAACTAGGCTTCGTCATAGTTGCACGTCCTATCTGTTTTTCCAGATTTCCCATGTCTGAGGGTGGAAACATTTCGACACGTTTCCTTACACCTGTTGTTCTGTTCACCTAGCAGCAAATAGGTACCTGGGTGTTAGTCGACTGGTGTGGGTCGCATCCTGGGGGACAAGATTAAGGACCGCAATGGAAATAAGTTAGACAGTCCTCTTTGACGCACTGACTTTCTTGGGTTATCCTGGCTAGTACCGAACTTGCACACGAAAATCACTCACAACGAAAGCAAAAGACTTGGCAGACGATGCAACATCCCCCCAATGAAAAGCAGGGGTGTCACTAGCACGTTAAGAGACCATACAATAAGTGTCAGGGGCCCGAGACTGTTCAACTGCCTCCCAGCATACATAAGGGGGATTACCAATAGACCCCTGGCTGTCTTCAAGCTGGCACTGGACAAGTCGGTTCCTGACCAGCCGGGCTGTGGCTCGTACGTTGGATTGCGTGCAGCCAGCAGTAACAGCCTGGCTGATCAGGCTCTGATCCACCTGGAGGCCTGGTCACAGACCGGGCCGCGGGGGCGTTGACCCCCGGAACTCTCTGCAGGTAAACTCCAGGTAAAACTCCAGGTGGCTAACCCTCCGGGGTTAAAAATCCGAACGAAATCTTATCTTATCTCTTATCAATAACAACACAGTTGTGATCAATAACAACACTGCTGTCATCAATAACAACACAGTTGTGATCAATAACAACACTGCTGTCATCAATAACAACACTATCAATAACAACACTGCTGTCATCAATAACAACACAGTTGTGATCAATAACAACACTGCTGTCATTAATAACAACACTGCTGTAATCAATAACAACACAGTTGTGATCAATAACAACACTGCTGTAATCAATAACAACACAGTTGTGATCAATAACAACACTGCTGTCATCAATAACAACACAGTTGTGATCAATAACAGCACTATCAATAACACTGCTTTCATCAATAACAACACAGTTGTGATCAATAACAACACTGCTTTCATTAATAACAACACTGTTGTCATCAATAACAACACGGTTGTGATCAATAACAACACTGCTTTCATTAATAACAACACTGTTGTCATCAATAACAACACGGTTGTGATCAATAACAACACTGCTTTCATTAATAACAACACTGTTGTCATCAATAACAACACGGTTGTGATCAATAACAACACTGCTTTCATCAATAACAACACTGCTGTCATCCATAAGAACACTGCTGTCATCAATAACAACACTGCTGTCATCAGTAACACTGCTGTCATCAATAACACTGCTGTCATCAATAACACTGCTGTCATCAATAACACTGGTGTGATCAATAACAACATTGCTGTCATCAATAACAACATTGCTGTCATCAATAACAACATTGCTGTCATCAATAACAACATTGCTGTCATCAATAACAACATTGCTGTCATCAATAACAACATTGCTGTCATCAATAACAACACTGTTGTCATCAATAAGAACACTGTTGTCATCAATAACATACCAACAATACCACCAGTCCGATAACATTCTTCTTTGCAAATATACAGGGTCTAAAGCCAGCAACAAACAACAAAATACCTTTCATCCGTGGACTGCTTGCAGAGGCAAAGGCAATGTTCGCGGCTTTCACTGAGACCCACATAAAGGATCACTTGGACAACGAAATATGGATCCCAGGTTACAACCTATACAGATGTGACAGAGTGAACAGGCAAAAGGGGGGGGTTGGCCTGTACATTGCAGAGTCACTTGTTTGCACAGAACTGCTTAATGCCTCAAATGACGTAGTGGAAGTTTTAGCAGTAAAGGTCGAGAACCAAAACCTAGTCATTGTGGTAGTCTACAAGCCTCCGGATGCAACATCCCAGCAATTCCAGGAACAGCTGTTAAAAATTGACCACTGTCTGGAAAATCTTCCAGCTCCTGCACCCAACATCTTGCTCCTGGGGGATTTCAACTTAAGGCACCTAAAATGGAGGAATATAGCAAATAATATTGTTGCAGTAATAACACCAGGAGGCAGCTCTGATGAAAACTCACACTCACACGAGCTTTTAAATCTCTGCACAAAATTCAATTTAAACCAGCAAATAATAGAGCCTACTAGACTGGAGAATACACTAGACCTCATCTTCACTAACAATGATGATCTGATAAGAAATGTCACCATATCAAAAACAATATACTCAGATCACAACATAATTGAGGTTCAGACATGTATGCGTGGAGCCCCAGACCGACAAAATGAGACTAGTCACGAGGGAGCATTCACCAAATTCAACTTCAATAACAAAAACATAAAGTGGGACCAAGTAAACCAAGTCCTAACCGATATAAGCTGGGAAGATATACTAAGCAACACAGACCCAAACTTATGCCTAGAACAGATTAACTCGGTGGCACTCGATGTATGCACAAGGCTTATTCCTCTAAGAAAAAGGAGGAGTAGATGTAAAATAGAAAGAGACAGGCGCTTCCTTTACAGGCGACGGAAAAGAATAACAGAGCGGCTAAAAGAGGTCAATATATCTGAAATGCGCAGGGAGACACTGGTCAGAGAAATAGCAGGCATCGAACTTAAGCTAAAAGAATCCTTTAGGAGTCAGGAATCGCGGGAAGAACTAAAAGCCATAAATGAAATCGAAAGAAACCCAAAGTATTTCTTCTCCTATGCCAAATCAAAATCGAGAACAACGTCCAGTATTGGGCCCCTACTTAAACAAGATGGGTCCTACACAGATGACAGCAAGGAAATGAGTGAGCTACTCAAGTCCCAATATGACTCAGTTTTTAGCAAGCCGCTAACCAGACTGAGAGTCGAAGATCAAAATGAATTTTTTATGAGAGAGCCACAAAATTTGATTAACACAAGCCTATCCGATGTTATCCTGACGCCAAATGACTTCGAACAGGCGATAAATGACATGCCCATGCACTCTGCCCCAGGGCCAGACTCATGGAACTCTGTGTTCATCAAGAACTGCAAGAAGCCCCTATCACGAGCCTTTTCCATCCTATGGAGAGGGAGCATGGACACGGGGGTCGTCCCTCAGTTACTAAAAACAACAGACATAGCCCCACTCCACACAGGGGGCAGTAAAGCAACAGCAAAGAACTACAGACCAATAGCACTAACATCCCATATCATAAAAATCTTTGAAAGGGTCCTAAGAAGCAAGATCACCACCCATCTAGAAACCCATCAGTTACACAACCCAGGGCAACATGGGTTTAGAACAGGTCGCTCCTGTCTGTCTCAACTACTGGATCACTACGACAAGGTCCTAAATGCACTAGAAGACAAAAAGAATGCAGATGTAATATATACAGACTTTGCAAAAGCCTTCGACAAGTGTGACCATGGCGTAATAGCGCACAAAATGCGCGCTAAAGGAATAACAGGAAAAGTCGGTCGATGGATCTATAATTTCCTCACTAACAGAACACAGAGAGTAGTCGTCAACAGAGTAAAGTCCGAGGCAGCTACGGTGAAAAGCTCTGTTCCACAAGGCACAGTACTAGCTCCCATCTTGTTCCTCATCCTCATATCCGACATAGACAAGGATGTCAGCCACAGCACCGTGTCTTCCTTTGCAGATGACACCCGAATCTGCATGACAGTGTCTTCCATTGCAGACACTGCAAGGCTCCAGGCGGACATCAACCAAATCTTTCAGTGGGCTGCAGAAAACAATATGAAGTTCAACGATGAGAAATTTCAATTACTCAGATATGGTAAACATGAGGAAATTAAATCTTCATCAGAGTACAAAACAAATTCTGGCCACAAAATAGAGTGAAACACCAACGTCAAAGACCTGGGAGTGATTATGTCGGAGGATCTCACCTTCAAGGACCATAACATTGTATCAATCGCATCTGCTAGAAAAATGACAGGATGGATAATGAGAACCTTCAAAACTAGGGAGGCCAAGCCCATGATGACACTCTTCAGGTCACTTGTTCTATCTAGGCTGGAATATTGCTGCACTCTAACAGCACCTTTCAAGGCAGGTGAAATTGCCGACCTAGAAAATGTACAGAGAACCTTCACGGCGCGCATAACGGAGATAAAACACCTCAATTACTGGGAGCGCTTGAGGTTTCTAAACCTGTATTCCCTGGAACGCAGGAGGGAGAGATACATGATTTTATACACCTGGAAAATCCTAGAGGGACTAGTACCGAACTTGCACACGAAAATCACTCACTACGAAAGCAAAAGACTTGGCAGACGATGCACCATCCCCCCAATGAAAAGCAGGGGTGTCACTAGCACGTTAAGAGACCATACAATAAGTGTCAGGGGCCCGAGACTGTTCAACTGCCTCCCAGCACACATAAGGGGGATTACCAACAGACCCCTGGCAGTCTTCAAGCTGGCACTGGACAAGCACCTAAAGTCAGTTCCTGATCAGCCGGGCTGTGGCTCGTACGTTGGTTTGCGTGCAGCCAGCAGCAACAGCCTGGTTGATCAGGCGCTGATCCACCAGGAGGCCTGGTCACAGACCGGGCCGCGGGGGCGTTGACCCCCGAAACTCTCTCCAGGTAAACTCCAGGTAAACACTGCTGTCATCAATAACAACACTGCTGCCATCAATAAGAACACTGTTGTCATCAATAACAACACTGCTGTCCTCAATAACAACACTGTTGTCATTAATAACAACACTGCTGTCATCAATAACACTGGTATCATCAATAACAGCACTATTGTCATCAATAACAACACTAATGTCATCAATAACAACACTGCTGTCATCAATAACAACACTGGTATCATCAATAACAACACTGCTGTCATCAATAACACTGGTATCATCAATAACAACACTGCTGTCATCAATAACAGCAGTGCTTGGCACACATGCAACAAGTGTATATTGTGAGGCTGAGGTTCCCGTTCTGTTCGACATTTGTCGACGTACAGCGGCAGTGTGTTATCGACAGGAGTGGGACGCCTGACGTCATAACAAAAGCTTCAGTAGCCAATACGTCAGTTCTTTTGACAAAGGCGCCAACGGTACTCATGGAGTCGTCATGTTGGCGGTCAGTGACGTCAAAGGGGATGGCCGAGATCAAGACATCAAAGGTGAGGTACCGACTGACAGTTTATAAAGGTTTAGCGCAGCTCAACGTTTGCTCACTCACCACAGACCAGGTTCACTGAGTGCTCACTCACCACAGACCAGGTTCACTGAGTGCTCACTCACCACAGACCAGGTTCACTGAGTGCTCACTCACCACAGACCAGGTTTACTGAGTGCTCACTCACCACAGACCAGGTTCACTGAGTGCTCACTCACCACAGACCAGGTTCACTGAGTGCTCACTCACCACAGACCAGGTTCACTGAGTGCTCACTCACCACAGACCAGGTTTACTGAGTGCTCACTCACCACAGACCAGGTTCACTGAGTGCTCACTCACCACAGACCAGGTTCACTGAGTGCTCACTCACCACAGACCAGGTTCACTGAGTGCTCACTCACCACAGACCAGGTTTACTGAGTGCTCACTCACCACAGACCAGGTTCACTGAGTGCTCACTCATCACATACCAGGTCAAGACGCCCACACAGCCATCTTCACAGAGATAAATATCAACGTACGTCAACAGGTTGTGTCTCACTGCTGATCAAACTTGTGTGTGTCTTACACCTGTGAAATATTCACTTTAAGTCTCACTCAGAGATCACAAGAGCTATCGTAGCAGGTGAGCCACAGCGGGTAAGTTATAATAAGCACAACAGGTAAGTTCTTATACAATGGGTACAAGTTCAGATAATTTATTATATAATAGGTAAGTTATAATACACTAGTTTGAAAAAAAATGGTTTAGAAAGCTGAATTGTGCAGCATTTGGGTATCTTATCCTGGAAACGTTTCGCCCATCAGTAGTTTCTTCAGTTCAATGGCCTGTGGTGCCCCGTGGCTCGGGTGGAAACGTTGGTCAAGTTTCCTTCCACCTGCTGTCCCTGTTTACCTAGCAGTAAGTAGGTACCTGGGTGCTAATCGACTGGTGTGGGTGGCATTCTGGGGGACAAGACTGAATGACCACAATGGAAATAAGACAGTCCTCGATGACGCACTGGGTAACTAACTCTCTGTGTTAAAAATCCGAACAAATCTTATTTTATCTTTTCACTAGTGTATGGGATGTGTACAGCTGGACAAGAGAGATGCAGAGGACGGAAGATAAGCCTATATATAGGCAGTGTAGTGACGTAAAGAGCCAGGCTAGGCATGTTGAACCTGAAACCCTGGGCAGCTTAAAAACTGGTTGGGCAAATATATAAATGAGAAGCCGGCCAGGTGCGTTATTGCAGTGCTCCTTCATACTTGTATGCTATGAACTGTTACTATGTGGGAACTGATCTAGAGGTTTTCTGGTATGAGGCTCAGCTATGTTGTAGAAGACGTTGTTCTGACTGATGTACTGGATTTGATAATAAGTGATCATTCTAGGATGCTGCGTCTCTGGGAGTCTTCTAGGATGCTGCGTCTCTGTAAGTCTTCTAGGATGCTGCGTCTCTGAGAGTCTTCTAGGATGCTGTATCTCTGGGAGTCTTCTTGGATGCTGCGTCTCTGAGAGTCTTCTAGGATGCTGTGTCTCTGGGAGTCTTCTAGGATGCTGTATCTTTGGGAGTTTTCTTGGATGCTGCGTCTCTGAGAGTCTTCTAGGATGCTGTGTCTCTGAGAGTCTTCTTGGATGCTGTGTCTGAGAGTCTTCTAGGATGCTGTATCTCTGAGAGTCTTCTAGGATGCTGTGTCTCTGAGAGTCTTCTAGGATGCTGTGTCTCTGAGAGTCTTCTAGGATGCTGTGTCTCTGAGAGTCTCCTAGGATGCTGTATCTCTGAGAGTCTTCTAGGATGCTGTATCTCTGAGAGTCTTCTAGGATGCTATGTCTCTGAGAGTCTTCTAGGATGCTGTATCTCTGAGAGTCTTCTAGGATGCTGTGTCTCTGAGAGTCTTCTAGGATGCTGTATCTCTGAGAGTCTTCTAGGATGCTGTATCTCTGGGAGTTTTCTTCCCTGGCAGTGAGTCGAGAATCAAGTGGTTGTGGAAGTTTCAGATTGCAACACAGACGTTATTCAAGTCTTCCACTTTCTATCGTATTGGTCGTCAGAGATGCATGTGTGTTATTATTATAATCAAATAAAGCGCTAAACCGACAAGGGTCATGCAACACTGGGATGCGTGTGTGAAGGTCTCCATATGTTTCGCCCACATGTCATAGATGGAAGAACTTATGTATACCCCTGCAGTGACGTGGACTTGTTGGTGTCTCTTACTGTGATGTTCTTGGTGGCATCTTACTGTGATGTTCTTGGTGGCAGTGGAGGCAGAGGTGGCTACCTGCAGTTTGGTCTTGGTGAGAATATTGGAGATGTGTTAGGGAGAACTATGTATCTTTTATCGATGGAATCCCATTTAGATGAGTTGAAGGCATTATGTACACGGCGTCTGTAATCTTCATGAAAGGACGAGGATTTTGAAGTTTAAAAAAGACTTATTCGAGAAAGAAAAAGCATTGGTTTGTAAGGAATTTATTACTCCAGATACAGACAGCACGTAGGAAGAAGCCTAAGATGACTCACGCTTTGTGAATACAATCAGAACTCCACTCACGAAATCGTAATAATACAGTTGGAAACAAACCACAGAACGGGTGGGGTTTGAAGCAATGACGAGCGAGTCGTAAAACTCCAAGTCTTGAGTTTTACGACTCGCCATGGGTTCAGACCTCACCCGTTCCATAGTTTGTTTAGCAACAGAGAAGATGGTATTGGTTGGTGGGTTTGCGGTCTACCCTTAACCTTAGTTCATGGTCCGAGTTGCAGAGCAGAGTATCAAGGAAACAGTACAGTTGATTTCTTCAACTGCAAATTGGATGGTGGGCTGGACCTGGTTAAGCTTGTGTTGGAGTGCAGGGAACCTCCACTTTCTAGGAGTTATAATGAAGATGTCGTCAACAAAGTGGAGCCAGGTGATGGAGGAGGGAATAACGAAGAAAAATCGCTCGGCTTCAAAATGTTCCCAGCGCTGTATAGCCCTTGTGGCTTAGCGCTTCTTTTTGATTATAATAATAATTCAAAATGTTCCACGTAAAAGTTCGCCAGAAGAGCTCTAAGTGGGGAACCAATAGGTAATATAATAATAATATAATAATATCTATATTTACTGCAGTTACATGTACAAGGTATACAGGCCTAGCTGACGTCAATGACATACTATTATATAGAAAGCTCCTTGTTATGTAGAGCATTTCGGATAAATTGTCCCAGGATGCGACCCACACCAGTCGACTAACTCCCAGGTATCCATTTTACTGATGAGTGAACAGGGACAGCAGGTGTCTTATGGAAACATGTCCCTAATGTTTTTCAGCCGTACCGGAGGAGATTCGAACTCCGGACCTCAGTGTGTGAGCTGAGTGAGCAAGCGATCAACCTAGATAGGATGGGTATGGGGTGCATGATAAAAATATTAAACTAAAAAAGATCAATCTACGGGACAGGTCCAAAAGTCTGTTGAACGAGAACTTTCAAAGTATATTATTATCACTAAAACACTGATCATTATTAGGTTGCAGTCTCATAAAGAAAAATAAATTAATTCATCTAGTCGGCGCAAAATGTGGATATAATTTCAAGATATCAGATATCTAATCATTAACAATGAAGTGCCTTGCTATTTCCTGTAAAGTTTGTCTCTGAAAAGTTGTATGTTTGGACACACTAATACATAGTGTTTTGTTAGGTAAGACACATATGCTACAGTTAGGTATCTTTATTTCGAAACGTTTCGCCTACACAGTAGGCTTCTTCAGTCGAGTACAGAAAAGTTGATAGAAGCAGAAGATACTTGAAGACGATGTAATCAGTCCATCACCCTTAAAGTTTTGAGGTGGTCAGTCCCTCAGTCTGGAGAAGAGCATTGTTCCATAGTCTGAAACGTTTCGAAATAAAGATACCTAACTGTTGCATATGTGTCTTACCTAACAACCTGTCGGTATTTTATACCATTTTAATGTTCAATCTGTCAGACACTGCAACACAAGGGTATCTTGGTACAGACCTGAAATCAACTTCGACAACCTCTACTAGTGAGAGCGGCTGGATTTGAGAGGGACCTGACCTCCCAACATCTGCGTTCTACTAGTGACCTACGTCTCACCTCCTGGCGCTATATAAGGCTCCACCATCCTGTCACTTCTACTCCATATTGTTTCAGACTATGGAACAATGCTCTTCTCCAGACTGAGGGACTGACCACCTCAAAACTTTAAGGGTGATGGACTGATTACATCGTCTTCAAGTCTCTTCTGCTTCTATCAACTTTTCTGTACTCGACTGAAGAAGCCTACTGTGTAGGCGAAACGTTTCGAAATAAAGATACCTAACTGTTGCATATATGTCTTACCTAACAACCTGTCGGTATTTTATACCATTTTAATGTTCACATAGTGTTTTGTTGTATAGCATGTCTCTGTCCATGGCCCTGTTTCTGTCCACACAAGTGTATGGCCCTGTTTCTGTCCACACTAGTGTATGGCCCTGTTTCTGTCCACACTAGTGTATGGCCCTGTTTTTGTCCACACTAGTGTATGGCCCTGTCTCTGTCCACACTAGTGTATGGCCCTGTCTCTGTCCACACTAGTGTATGACCCTGTCTCTTTCCACACTAGTGTATGGCCCTATTTCTGTCCACACTGGTGTAGGGCCCTGTTTCTGTCCACACTAGTGTATGGCCCTGTCTCTGTCCACACTAGTGTATGACCCTGTTTCTCTCCACACTAGTGTATGACCCTGTTTCTGTCCACACTAGTGTATGGCCCTGTCTCTGTCCACACTAGCGTATGGCCCTGTTTCTGTCCACACTAGTGTATGGCCCTGTTTCTGTCCACACTAGTGTATGACCCTGTCTGTCCACAGTAATGTTTGGCCCTGCTTCTGTCCACACTAGTGTATGGCCCTGTTTCTGTCCACACTAGTGTATGGCCCTGTTTCTGTCCACACTAGTGTATGACCCTGTTTCTGTCCACACTAGTGTATGGCCCTGTCTCTGTCCACGCGTTTTGCATTTAATATCATTGACATCTGTATACAAACTGTACTGTCAGAGATATTTATAGCTTAGTCTTAGTCTAGCAGTAACAAGAGTACTGCCAGTGATACTTGTAGCCTATCATTAGTCTAGCAGTGATACTTGTAGCCTATCATTAGTCTAGCAGTGATACTTGTAGCCTATCATTAGTCTAGCAGTGATACTTGTAGCCTATCATT
This sequence comes from Cherax quadricarinatus, assembly GCF_038502225.1. NCBI lineage: Eukaryota > Metazoa > Arthropoda > Malacostraca > Decapoda > Parastacidae > Cherax > Cherax quadricarinatus. The sequence continues at coordinate 23,071,676 of NC_091345.1, forward strand.
AGTCTAGCAGTGATACTTGTAGCCTATCATTAGTCTAGCAGTGATACTTGTAGCCTATCATTAGTCTAGCAGTGATACTTGTAGCCTGTCATTAGTCTAGCAGTGATACTTGTAGCCTATCATTAGTCTAGCAGTGATACTTGTAGCCTATCATTAGTCTAGCAGTGATACTTGTAGCCTATCATTAGTCTAGCAGTGATACTTGTAGCCTATCATTAGTCTAGCAGTGATACTTGTAGCCTATCATTAGTCTAGCAGTGATACTTGTAGCCTATCATTAGTCTAGCAGTGATACTTGTAGCCTATCATTAGTCTAGCAGTGATACTTGTAGCCTATCATTAGTCTAGCAGTGATACTTGTAGCCTATCATTAGTCTAGCAATGATACTTGTAGCCTATCATTTGTCTAGCAGTGATACTTGTAGCCTATCATTAGTCTAGCAGTGATACTTGTAGCCTATCATTAGTCTAGCAGTGATACTTGTAGCCTATCATTAGTCTAGCAGTGATACTTGTAGCCTATCATTAGTCTAGCAGTGATACTTGTAGCCTATCATTAGTCTAGCAGTGATACTTGTAGCCTATCATTAGTCTAGCAGTGATACTTGTAGCCTATCATTAGTCTAGCAGTGATACTTGTAGCCTATCATTAGTCTAGCAGTGATACTTGTAGCCTATCATTAGTCTAGCAGTGATACTTGTAGCCTATCATTAGTCTAGCAGTGATACTTGTAGCCTATCATTAGTCTAGCAGTGATACTTGTAGCCTATCATTAGTCTAGCAGTGATACTTGTAGCCTATCATTAGTCTAGCAGTGATACTTGTAGCCTATCATTAGTCTAGCAGTGATACTTGTAGCCTATCATTAGTCTAGCAGTGATACTTGTAGCCTATCATTAGTCTAGCAGTGATACTTGTAGCCTATCATTAGTCTAGCAGTGATACTTGTAGCCTATCATTAGTCTAGCAGTGATACTTGTAGCCTATCATTAGTCTAGCAGTGATACTTGTAGCCTATCATTAGTCTAGCAGTGATACTTGTAGCCTATCATTAGTCTAGCAGTGATACTTGTAGCCTATCATTAGTCTAGCAGTGATACTTGTAGCCTATCATTAGTCTAGCAGTAACATTATGCAGTCTACCGACTTTGTCACCTTCTCTACAGACATTTTTAACTTGACACATTTTATAATGAAAAACAATTGATCCATTAATTATTTTCTGACAATTTTTTTAGTCGCCTTTTGGAGAAACTAAAAATTATGATGTTAGTTTAAGTTATCATCTTCGTCATGCTCTTGGAGGCCTATGTGAGAAGGAATCTAGAAAGAGTTAACTAAAATCCCTCCCATAATAATTTGTGTATATCTGTGCCAAACTTCACACATAAGTATGATACATCCAGGTGTCACTAGCACAAGTAATGAGGACAGTCGCTTACAATTAAAGTGTCTGATAGTTGTAACAAACTTGAAATCAACAAGTATGACGGTTCGGTTTGTCAGGTGGTAGTTCACTTATTAATCCCATTAGATCTGTGTATTATAGTACCATCAGGCTGGTTTACGCTGACAGCGCTCCCCTCTCTCCCACTGTCACTGTTAGGGGAGCTGTCAGCGTAGACAGTCTGTGTCATATTATCTGTATGCAAATTGCGTATTTATTCGTGGATGTCATCCTGTAGGAAGTGACTCAAGTGCACCTTAGATACGACTGAGTTTTGAAATGAGTCAAGATAAGATGACAGCTTTTTGTCTCTAAATTTAACGATGTAGAAATCTTTTGGTCTTAATAATAATAATAATAATAATAATAATAATAATAATAATAATAATAATAATAATAATAATAATAATCTTTATTTCTACAAGCACGTGGTACAACTTATACAGACATCGGGGACACCACTATATAGGAAGTCCCTGGTTATGCAGAGCATTTTGGTAAATTTTTGTCCCCACGATGCGACCCACACCAGTCGGCTAACACCCAGGTACCTACTAACTGCCAGATGTCTTAGGGAAACACGCCCCATGTCTCCACCCGTACCGGGATCGAACCACGGACACTCAATGTGTGAGTCAAGTGCGCTACCAACCGAGCTACGAGACACCGTAGAGGCTGTATCTAGGTAAGACTGGGAGAGTTTAAACTAGGATTAGCTATTAAACGTAAATTAAATCTAAGCATAAAACAGAGGAGATGACGTAACCAGGAGAAAGAGAGAACAGTTGAAGTTTGTGGATATAAGTCAGTTAAAACCTTGAACTTTGTAGCTCAGTCTTGCTGCTTCTGATTACTTTCAAATGTCTTAACCTAAAAAATGTTAGTGATTTTTTAAATTAAATATGTCATAGAGTATTATTTATGTTTCCACAGAGATGTTGGTGAGGCTGAGGCAGATGGTGGTGTTGGTGGCTTGTTTTATCGTTGCTGCTGCAACTCTACCAACTGGTTGGTGTCTGCCCAGGAGGACCATTAATGAAGCCAGCCTTGATGAACCCGTCCAGGTTCATCTAGGCCGTCATGAAGCCGATCTAGATGAACCTGGCATTGATGAACCCGGCCTAAATGAACTTGGCGTTGATGAACTCAGTCTTTCTGTAACTGTCGTTCATAAACCAAATTTTTCTGAGTCCCCATCTGTTGTCATCAAGAAGAGTGACATAACTAGCAATAAGAAGAGGATAACTACCCCAAGCAGAGAGGAAGGAGCCCCAAGCAGAGAGGAAGGAGCCCCAAGCAGAGAGGAAGAAGCCCCAAGCAGAGAGGAAGGAGCCTCAAGCAGAGGGGAAGGAGCCCCAATCAGAGGGAAAGGAGCCCCAAGCAGAGAGGAAGGAGCCCCAAGCAGAGAGGAAGGAGCCCCAAGCAGAGAAGAAGGAGCCTCAAGCAGAGGGGAAGAAGCCCCAATCAGAGGGAAAGGAGCCCCAAGCAGAGAGGAAGGAGCCTCAAGCAGAGGGGAAGGAGCCCCAATCAGAGGGAAAGGAGCCCCAAGCAGAGAGGAAGGAGCCCCAAGCAGAGGGGAAGGAGCCCCAATCAGAGGGAAAGGAGCCCCAAGCAGAGAGGAAGGAGCCCCAAGCAGAGAGGAAGGAGCCCCAAGCAGAGAGGAAGGAGCCTCAAGCAGGAAGGGAAGTGTCCCCAGCATAAAGCAACTTGCCCCAGACAGTAAGAGGATTGGCTCTGACCTGAGAGCAACTTCTCCATCTTCCACTACTACGATAGATCCTCTAGTGGGGTTTTGTGAGGAAGCTTGTAAGGCTGGTGTGGGCGGCCCAGAGTGTAACTGTCCTGACCATCCCTTTGGTTGACCTGACCCACCACCCGTCCCTTTGGTTGACCTGACTCACCACACATCCCTTTGGTTGACCTGACCTACCCCCGTCCCTTTGGTTGACCAGACCTATCACCCATCTCTTTGGCTGATCTGACCTACCACCTTCTCCTTGGGGTAACTAGACCTATACCCATCCCTTTGTTTGACCTGACCCTCCACACATCCCTTCGGTTGACCTGACCCACCAAACACACCATTCAGTGACTAAATTGCTCATAAAGCTGAAAAAATTGTCTTTTCAAATTCAAATTCAAATTCAAAGCTTATTCTCTATGAAGATTACAATGTTGAATTTACAGAATTTGGTTGTTGTGTGGTTTACATATAGTTAAATAATGATTACAGAGTGTACCACTAGAACGCCTAGCATGGCTAGGCATTACAGAGTGTACCACTAGAACGCCTAGCATGGCTAGGCATTACAGAGTGTACCACTAGAACGCCTAGCATGGCTAGGCATTACAGAGTGTACCACTAGAACGCCTAGCATGGCTAGGCATTACAGAGTGTACCACTAGAACGCCTAGCATGGCTAGGCATTACAGAGTGTACCACTAGAACGCCTAGCATGGCTAGGCATTACAGAGTGTACCACTAGAACGCCTAGCATGGCTGTGCATTACAGAGTGTACCACTAGAAGGTCTAGCATGGCTATGCATTACAGAGTGTACCACTAGAACGCCTAGCATGGCTAGGCATTTCGGGCAGACTTAGTTTAATTCTTTATTTGAAAATATTACAAATTATGAGGTAAGTTGGTATTATGGCTAAGTGACTAAATACTAGTTTGTGAGTTTAGCAATGTGAATGCTTTTGTTTTGGCACAGTACATAGTTTCAGTATTGGAGTATCATAGGATTCATTATTTTAAGATTGAGATTAATATTTCTGTTTATGGTCAAATGGGTGAGTGAGTGTAAGTGTGAACCACCAGGTGGTATTCGTGTAGTTAGTTGATGGGGTGTATCAGGGAGATAAGATGTTTTCTAATGGTAGTTTTGAAGGTGATGAATGTGTCTGCAGTTCTAGAGTTCTCAGGTAGGGTGTTTCAGATTTTAGGGCCTTTGACATACATTGAATTTTTGTAAAGGTTTAGTCGGACACGGGGAATGTCGTAGAGATGTTTGTGTCTGGTGTTATGCCTTTGGGTTCTGTCACAACTATCAAGAAAGCGTTTTAGGTCAAGGTTGATATTGGAGTTTAAGGTCCTGTAGATGTAGATTGCACAGTAGTAAGTATGGATGTACTGAACAGGGAGTAAGTTTAGATCTATGAAGAGTGGGGGGGGGGTGTTGCCAGGGATGGGATTTAGTGATTATTCTTACTGCAGTTTTTTGTTGGGTTATTATTGGCTTTAGGTGTGTTGCTGCAGTTGATCCCCAAGCACAAATAGCATAGGTGAGGTATGGATAAATAAGTGAGTGGTATAGTGTGAGAAGGGCATTTTGCGGCACGTAGTATCGTATCTTGGAGAGGATCCCAGCCGTTTTGGATAATTTTTTGGTTATGTGTTGGATATGGGTGCTGAAATTCAGGTTGTTGTCAAGGTATAGGCCTAGGAATTTGCCCTCATTATGTCTGGTAATTAGAGTGTTGTCGATCTTAATGTTAATTTGTGCATCTCCTGCTCTGCTACCAAACATAATATAGTAGGTTTTGTCAGTGTTAACCTGGAGTTTACCTGGAGAGAGTTCCGGGGGTCAACGCCCCCGCGGCCTGGTCTGTGACCAGGCCTCCTGGTGGATCAGAGCCTGATCAACCAGGCTGTTGCTGCTGGCTGCACGCAAACCAACGTACGAGCCACAGCCCGGCTGATCAGGAACTGACTTTAGGTGCTTGTCCAGTGCCAGCTTGAAGACTGCCAGTGGTCTGTTGGTAATCCCCCTTATGTGTGCTGGGAGGCAGTTGAACAGTCTCGGGCCCCTGACACTTATTGTATGGTCTCTTAACGTGCTAGTGACACCCCTGCTTTTCATTGGGGGGATGGTGCATCGTCTGCCAAGTCTTTTGCTTTCGTAGTGAGTGATTTTCGTGTGCAAGTTCGGTACTAGTCCCTCTAGGATTTTCCAGGTGTATATAATCATGTATCTCTCCCTCCTGCGTTCCAGGGAATACAGGTTTAGGAACCTCAAGCGCTCCCAATAATTGAGGTGTTTTATCTCCGTTATGCGTGCCGTGAAAGTTCTCTGTACATTTTCTAGGTCGGCAATTTCACCTGCCTTGAAAGGTGCTGTTAGTGTGCAGCAATATTCCAGCCTAGATAGAACAAGTGACCTGAAGAGTGTCATCATGGGCTTGGCCTCCCTAGTTTTGAAGGTTCTCATTATCCATCCTGTCATTTTTCTAGCAGATGCGATTGATACAATGTTATGGTCCTTGAAGGTGAGATCCTCCGACATGATCACTCCCAGGTCCTTGACGTTGGTGTTTCGCTCTATTTTGTGGCCAGAATTTGTTTTGTACTCTGATGAAGATTTAATTTCCTCATGTTTACCAGTTTATTGGCGTAAGTTTATTGGCTGTCATCCAAGTCGATATTTTGATCAGCTCCTCGTTAACAATGGTGTTGAGGGTGGCAAGATTAGGGTGAGAGATGACATAAGTCGTGTCGTCAGCAAAGAGAATGGGTTTCAGGTGTTGGGATACGCTTGGAAGATCATTGATGTATATGAGGAAGAGCAGGGGACCAAGGACACTTCCCTGCGGAACTCCAGTATCAAGTGGCCGTGTTGTTGATGCTGTGTCTTTAATGGTGACATACTGATACCTATTAGTAAGGTAAGATTTGAAATAAGCAAGCGCATGGCCTCTTATACCGTAATGGTCAAGTTTGTGGAGTAGGATGTCGTGGTCTACTGTGTCAAAAGGTTTTCTTAGGTCAATAAAAATTCCTAGTGGATATTCCTTTTTTCCAATGCTGTGTAAAGCAGATCTAGCATTTTTATGATTGCATCATTAGTGCTTTTATTTTTCCTGAATCAAAATTGGCAGGGGTTGAGTATGTTTTGTGCTGTTATAAATGAATATAGTCTCCTGTGCACGAGTTTCTCAAAGATTTTGGATAGCAATGGTAAGTTTGATATTGGCCTATAGTTGTTTAAGTCTGTAGGGTCACCACCTTTATGTATTGGTGTAACCCTTGCCATCTTGAGTAGTTTCGAGAAGGTGCTAGTTTCTAGTGACTTGTTAAAAAGTAATGAAATAGCATGCGAAAGGATATGGGCTGCTCGCTTGTACAGTAATGGTGGGACATTAGACAGATTCCCTGAGTTGTTTTTAAGTGACTTTATAATCTCGGTGACTTCCGAGGGCTCAGTTGGTGCAAGATATAAGGAATTTGGGAAATTCCCATCTAGGTAGTCCCCGGCATGGGCATTGGTATGTGGGATTTTATTGGCGAGATTAGATCCTATGGTTGAGAAGAAGTCGTTTATTTTGTTAGCTGTGTCAGTGGGATGTAGTGGTGTTCCATTAGGTTTAGTTAGGACAATATTCTTGTTTTTTTTCAGTTTGTGGGTCCCTAGAATCTGAGAGAGTGTTTTCCAGGTCTTCTTTATATCTCCTCTAGTGTCTGTGAATCTACTGGAGTAGTATAGTTGTTTGGCTTTCTTTATTACTTTGGTGAGAACTGATGAATAGTGTTTAAGAATATCTTTGTGTATTAAGCCCTGTCTATATTGCTTTTCATATTGGTGTTTCTTGTCAATGGATTTCAGAATGGTGCTGGTTAGCCATGGGCAACCAAGCCGTTTGTTTGTGATCTGTTTCGTTTTTATAGGACAATGTTTGTTGTATAGTCTAAGTAATTTGTTAAGAAAAATGTCTGTCCAGTCATCAATACCATTGGCTTTGGAGAATTCTGTAGGCCAGTCAACAATCTCTAGGTCAGCTGTGAACTTCCTTATTGAGGCCTCGTCATGGAGTCTAAATGAGACTTTGTTGTGTTCAAGTGGTGGTTTACTAATGTTTGTCAAGAGGAAGGTAGGGTAGTGGTCTGTAGTGCTATCTGTGATTATCCCTGATTTAAGGGGGGCTAGTATATTGGTCCATATGTGGTCTATTATGGTTGCACTTGTCTCAGTGAGCCTGGTTGGTTTAGTTATTGTTGGTATGAGAAGTGTGTTGTTCATATTGTTGATGAAATCAGTTACAGGCTGATCATCTAGTAAGCCAAGGTTGATGTTGAAGTCTCCAGCTAAGAGAAGGTGGTGCTTATTCATTTGTCTGTTTGTTATTAGTGACTTTAATTTCTCACTGAAATTTGGGATGTTTGTGTGAGGTATCCGGTAAATGGCACCGATTGTTATAGGTGTCTTAAGGTTTTTTACAGTAAAATTAGCAAAAATGTATTCCCCATATTCATCACTAAAGCAAGATAATTGGTTAGAGTAATAGATTGCAATACCACCCCCAACTTATTTTGGTCTGCAGTTGTGAATTGCTGTGTATCCTGGTAGAGGGTAGATATCTATTGTGTCCTGCTTAAGCCAGGTCTCAGTAAGAATAATGCAGGAGAAGGGTGTCTTTAGTGATTCAAGGAGTGCCAGGAGGTCATCATAGTGTTTGCTTAAGGACCTGATGTTGTAGTTAAGTACTGATAGACTTTTAGCATTGTTTAGGATAGTGCTGGCTTGTGTTGCTGTGTAATAAAGGCAGTTACTTTCCAATAGGTTTTGATTGGGTGTCAGATTATGGAGGTTTAGATCAGGGTCAACGTGATCAATCATCTTCTAGGTTTAAATTATGGTTATTTATATCCTGAGTTATGTGTTGAGTTCTAGTACTGATATCTGTAGTGGTGGGAAGTTTGGATAAGTATATAGCTAGAGTATTTTGGTCATATAGAGTATAGTCACTACTACACATAATGAAGTTGATGTTGTCTATGTGTTGTGCTGGAATGAACTAAAGTACAACTAGGTATAAACTAGTAATATAAAAATACAAATTTAAAATAGAACAAGACTCTCACTTGTAATTGCACTAAGGTCTAATATAATGACTTTTGTGGAGTCTATGTTTTGAGCTAGAATGAGCTATAGTACAACTAGATTTAATTTAATAATATAAAAATACAAATTAAAAATAGCACCAGTCTCTCACTAGTAATTGCAATATGGTCTAATATAATGAATTTGGTATTGACTATAGTACAACTGTGTTTAATCTAATAATATAAAAAAGGCACAAGACTCTCATTTGTAATTGCACTAAGGTGTTATATAAGTTGTTTACAAGAATTAGAGTATAACTAGATTTAAATTGACAGGATAAAATACACAAGTTAAGGTAGCAAAAGAATAATAATAAAAAAAATGAACTTTATATTGTATGATACAGATACTGTTATGACCTGATGATACCGGTACTGTATTGACCTGAATGATACAGGTACTGTTATGACCTGATGATACCGGTACTGTATTGACCTGAATGATACAGGTACTGTAGTGACCTGATGATACCGGTACTGTATTGACCTGAATGATACAGGTACTCTAGTGACCTGCATGATACCGGTACTGTATTGACCTGAATGATACAGGTACTGTAGTGACCTGATGATACCGGTACTGTATTGACCTGAATGATACAGGTACTGTAGTGACCTGATGATACCGGTACTGTATTGACCTGAATGATACAGGTACTGTAGTGACCTGATGATACCGGTACTGTATTGACCTGAATGATACAGGTACTCTAGTGACCTGCATGATGCAAGTACTCTAGTGACCTGATGATACAGGTGCTGTAGTGACCTGCATGATACAGGTACTGTAGTGACCTGCATGATACAAGTACTCTAGTGACCTGCATGATACATGTACTGTAGTGACCTGATGATACAGGTGCTGTAGTGACCTGCATGATACAGGTACTGTAGTGACCTGCATGATACAGGTACTGTAGTGACCTGCATGATACAGGTGCTCTAGTGACCTGCAGATGTGATGTGAGTCTTGCTACACTTGTGTTGAGCTGCTACACTTGTCTTGAGCTGCAACACTTGTGTTACTACACTTGTGTTGATACACTTGTGTTGCTACACTTGTGTTGATACACTTGTGTTGCTACACTTGTGTTGCTACACTTGTGTTACAACACTTGTGTTGCTACACCTTTGTTGCTTCACTTGTGTTACTGCACTTGTGTTGCTACACTTGTGTTACTACACTTGTTTTGCTACACTTGTGTTGCTACACTTGTGTTACTACACTTGTGTTGCTACACTTGTGTTACTACACTTGTGTTGCTACACTTGTGTTGCTACACTTGTATTACTACACTTGTGTTGCTACACTCACTTGTGAGTGTTGCAACTCTCGTGTTCAATAAAGAAAAAATAATTAATACTTTATATTGTGCAAAATATACAGAAAAAAAATGTTATATATTAATTTTATTAATAATAAAATATATGGTCGGGATCTGATATTAGTAGTAATGTTTTACTGATGTAATATTTGTATGTTCTTGATTGTAATATTCTGTATTATCCTGATTTAATAAATTAGAAACTTAAGGGTTGATGAGATAGCATCAACCCTTTGTAATTTATCTCCTGTGACGTCTTAATTACGATACCTCCCACTGATCCACACTATGTGCACTCTGACTCCACTGGTCCACACCATGTGCACTCTGACTCCACTGATTCACACCATGTGCACTCTGACTCCACTGATCCACAGTATGTGCACTCTGACTCCACTGATCCACAGTATGTGCACTCTGACTCCACTGATTCACACCATGTGCACTCTGACTCCACTGATTCACACCATGTGCACTCTGACTCCACTGATTCACACCATGTGCACTCTGACTCCACTGATCCACAGTATGTGCACTCTGACTCCACTGATCCACACCATGTGCACTCTGACTCCACTGATCCACAGTATGTGCACTCTGACTCCACTGATCCACAGTATGTGCACTCTGACTCCACTGTCCACAATTTTACCATACCTGTGTCTGGCTTCTGACACAAGCATGCCACAATTTATTCTTAAAGAGTTGAGAGCATTTATGGATGACAGAGAATCATCTACAATTAAAGTGTCAACCTTAGATACATGAACACATTTGAGTGCAAGGAGTATGGCCAACAGTTCTGCCCAGTTATTGATGCTTGCTCCAGTGTCTTTATGAGAGCCATCACCACCAGCTGCACCAGTGGATTGGTGTACACAACCATCAAAATAAATAATTTGTGTATGAGTGTGCTGTGTGACTAAGTTATCAGCTTCAAAACGAAGCTTTGGTTGTGTTTTAAGAAATCTTTTGGGAGGAAAAGGAACAGGCCTGAGTGGTTGAGGGGAGAGGACGTGTGTGTTGAGTGAAGTCCTAGGCCTTCTATATCAGAACTGCTTATCTCACCCGACTGATAACTCATCATGCAAATGCAACAAATATCGTTGGAGCGCAGCTGAATTTCTGCTGGAACTCTTATGTGTGAACTGTGACTAGTGATATACCTAGTGAAACACAAACATGTTGATTTGAAGTGGCTGTAGGAGGCTACACCTTCACTCCACCTCGCCTCTCTCCCCTCCTTCCTCGATTTGGAACTCAGGCATTCGCCTCTATTTACTTATGGTCTAAAGGCGATTTTTGCCAGACCACATAAATGCTTGAGTGCCTGTGTCAGTCCTCCGTGCCGCACGCCATTCATCTTTCGAATATGTCTCCTGTGTGCCTACCTCCCTGCTACAAGCAAATATCCAAGTGGTTGACACGGGCTTAGCAAGCACATTCAAGCAGGCTTGAAAGCAGCATTCCAAGGCCCAGCATGTCTACGTATACGTTCTACAGTGCTGCTGGCATACCAGTGTTTCCTGCAGTGGCTTAGTTAAGAACAATTTAACGAGCATTGCAGTACTAACTTTTTAAGTGGGACATGCCAGAGGTTCACCTATAAACATAGTAAGTTTGTGCTAGTAGTGTTAAGTGCTGCAGATTTGTTGTAACTATTTGCACGAGTGGATTTCACTGACTTAGGCAATTGTGCTACCATCAGTACCTACGTAGGCTTAAAATGAGTGAGGAATGTCTGGCCTGCTGGGTGACCTTGAAAATGGCACTATAAGACCCGCATGCCACTTACACCCATACTGCGTGTGTCTAGTGAGAGGAATGTCCCTTCCTCGACTTTCCTATTCACCGGTATCCCTTAACTCGTCGCCATTATCTACATATGGGATAAGGGCGAGTTTAGCTGATCCAGGCTAAACAGCGCTCCAAGCCAGCCAGTGAAGGCCAAGTTACAGAATGCCTTTGTGAACGTTCTACAGTGTTCCGGCCGTACCTTCGGTGTTGTGAGAACTAGTTCTTATGTAGTGAAAATTTGTCTGTCATTCCAAGACACGTGTGCTAGATGTGTTAAGTGCTGCGGGTTTGGGGTAATTAACAAGTAGTACAGTTTTGGTAACTCTCGAGACGACTGTGGGCCCAGTGAATGACCTTGAAAATCGCACTGCGACCCGCAGGCCACTACACCCATATTGCCTGTGTCTAGCGAGGTGAATATCCCTTCCTTGTCCCTTCTCTCTTATGGAATAAAGGCGGTTTCGCTGACCCAAAAGTAACAGACTAACTCTTCCATCTCAAGCAGCTGAACTAAAAGTGACCTATGGATGTGAACGAAGTAAATGATGGTGAAGGCGAATTCGTACGTTTTAGAAGTAAGGGAGCTTTGAAAAATGAAAGAGGATTTCAAAGGAGGCTTGCTGCAAGAAACGAGAGCAACAACAACCATTGCAGAACGGTTAGGCTTGATTTCCCTGCTAACACTGAGTTTGAGGTCAAGTTTACATGGTTTTACGAAGCTTCATTAGACAACCCAGAAAAAAACCTTCGGATTCGCTTTCGTCATGACGAGGATAATTACGTTTTTGTTACTAACGACCCAACATTCATAGAAAAACTTCTTATCATAAATATGCTAACATCCAACTCCAAGCTGCCCCACCAAGATTACCTAAAGTACTTATTGTTATCCACAATGTCAATAAGTACATGGATCCTAAATTCCTGTTGTCAGATAAAGTTGCAAACCCTCGTCGACTTCCAAATGATCTGATATTGGCTGAGTGGATTGGTCAAGGGACTCCACCATCATATATCTACTCTCGTGCAGCGCTTAACAGGAGTTACAAAATAGCTTTGTACAAACCACCTCACCGTAGATGCTACAAGTGTCAGCGCTGGGGTCACGTTGCTTTTAAATGCTTTAGTAAGTCACACTGGTGTGCAGTGTGTGCCAAGGTCCATCCTTCTCACCAGTGCTATGATATGATCAAGAAACACCAGACCGTTGCATTAGAATGTATCAATTGTAAGACTCCAGGAGTCACAGCTGCTCATGCTGACTGCAGAGCGAAAGCTGCCCACATCGCCAGCCGCAGGGCTCCCGCCTCACCCATCACCCCCCATGATGAGGCAATAGGCCTACCAGATACTTCATGTCTGAATACTGACCCATGCCTGAACTCAGACAATATGGTTGAGCGAGTCACTCTGGGAGTACATCAACAGAGCACGATCACGTCTGCTATCAACACTAGTAATGCTGCTGGTGTTGACACCATCTGTCTGGCTGAGTCAGCTGTCAGTCAGCCACCTGACTCAGCTGATCGGGACTTCATACTTCCTGATGACGCTAGTCTTGCTGGGGTGGTACACAACATGCAGCTGCGCATAACAGTACTGGAGAAGCAACAATGGTGTTTGAAACAACAACTTGAGCACCACGAGGAAAAACTTACAGAGGTTGCAAATGAGTACATCAACCCACAGATTGTCAGCCATTATGAAAATGAGTGTGGTGATGATGAACAAACTGATGATTGCAGTGGTGTTAATAATTACAAAAACGATGAATCTGATAGTGGTGTTTACAATCACAGTGAAGATGATAAGGCCAGTGAAGACCATCATGATAGTCAACCTGATGAGTGTAATGTATTGATAGATACTGAGTGTGGAGATGACCCGGTTGTTGATAATGGTGTATGTATCACTGGTCATAATGATGAGGGAAGTGATACATGTGAGGATAGTAATGAGTGTAATAAAAGCGGAGAGGTGAGTGCGAGGGATAGTGTCACCTTCCATACATTCACAGACAAAGAGCGCAGTGACCTCTGTGTACAAAGACTCCCAAGAGGTCTCACTAATGGAAGTGCACTTAGGAGACTCATGGATAAGGATAATACTGATGATATTGATATTGATTATGTCTGTTTGTTATTTAGTAAGTTTTTTTTTAATTTTGCTGAGAAATTGAATACTATCCCTGGACTTTTATAATGGAACCAAACTCGTATAAACTATCCATTTTAAGTTGGAATATTGCGTCACTTAGAAAAAGATTTTCTGACCTGCATCATAAAGTAACCACTGAATCCATTGATATTGTGTGTCTACAAGAGTGCAGAGTCCCTGAAAAATCCCAACCCCCTAAATTGCCATCGTTTGTTGCATATAACCTCAAATCTACTAATTCTTGTGTTCTATATATTAAAAAATCACTTCCCCATCAACTTCTTGCACATAAGAAAACAGAGTGGCTACAGTATCACGGTGTTAGGATTTATATTGGGAACTCTGCTCTCAACATATTTAACTTGTACGCTCCTGCTGATAAGTTTAATTACTTGGAGCTCCCAACTTGTGCTCAGTCTGAACCTACTCTCGTTATTGGTGATTATAATGCAAGACACAAAAGCATTGGAAACTCTCAGTTTGGTAATCGTAATGGCAATCAACTGTTGTCACCCTTAAACAGTCATGATAATGTGCAAATTGTAGGTGACCTTGAACCCACACATATCTATGGAGGTGTCCTTGATCTGTGCCTGGGCTTCAACATTACTTCTGCCAGCTGTGAGTCTTCCATTGTAACAGATATAGCGTCTGATCATTTCCCAAGGCTAACCTCTCTAGATATTGGTAATACTATTCTCCCTGGTGGGATATTTAAACGGAAACGTCTTAATGTTTCCCCTGATCAACATGATGACTTTGTTGCACATGTGACTGACTGGTATAATTCCTATGAGTGTACCTCTGTCGAGACTTTTAACAATGACCTTGTGAGCAGTATTCAGAACTTCTTAGAGCCGCCTCTGAAACCTCCTACTACTCTAAATCCAAATGACTTCCATAATAATCATAAGTCTTATAAAAATCATACCTATTACAATGATTC
>NC_091345.1:23091230-23206230 GCF_038502225.1 Cherax quadricarinatus
AGCGGGGAAATGCCGCTGTTGCCTTACTGGACATAGATCATGTATCTGGTTCGTGAAGGAGTCAGTTCCAGTTTTACGATCCATCTGAAGCAATGTTTACCTGTGCTGAGGAAAGTTTGGATCAGCTAGCCTGAGCATATTGACCTCAATGACGATATTTCTTTCGGTAACACGATCTCTGATGCTTGGATTATCAAGTTCTTACCGCATATTTGAAATTTTGGCAGTACGAGGGCATCCTAGGATGATCCTCATTGCTTCCAGCCCTCCAAACTTACAGTCTGACACAAGATCAAGTAATAGTGTAGCATAATCTACCAATGGTCTAATATAAGCAAAATACATCACTTTCACAATTTACAAGTATCTTTGGCAGGTTAAATCACCACCACCAGATGTCGACCAAACGAAATGTAAACTTTGTCAGATGGACTATTGTCACACCCTGCGTCATTATGTACTGGAGTGCGTCACACCCTGCGTCATTATGTACTGGAGTGCGTCAGACCCTGCGTCATTATGTACTGGAGTGCGATAAAATTCATGAACTTAGAAACAACTCATTCAGAAATGCTCAAGAAATGTCGAGTATTTTATCCACAGTGGTACATTACAAACCATTCTGGTAAAGTAACCTGACTTTGTTCACTCTAAATAAAGCTAATGTCTGCATTAATAACTCATTACAGTAGTGATCGGGTGTGGACGTGTGAATGGTTAATTATCACTAAGTTATTTAGCTATTAAAACTGTGGATCCCAGTCCCTGGACCCATTATGTACCTCTGTAATGTTGAGGTACAGTCCCTGGACCCATTATGTACCTCTGTAATGTTGAGGTACAGTCCCTGGACCCATTATGTACCTCTGTAATGTTGAGGTACAGTCCCTGGACCCATTATGTACCTCTGTAATGTTGAGGTACAGTCCCTGGACCCATTATGTACCTCTGTAATGTTGAGGTACAGTCCCTGGACCCATTATGTACCTCTGTAATGTTGAGGTACCGTCCCTGGACCCATTATGTACATCTGTAATGTTGAGGTACAATCCCTGGACC
Source organism: Cherax quadricarinatus (assembly GCF_038502225.1). Taxonomy (NCBI): domain Eukaryota; kingdom Metazoa; phylum Arthropoda; class Malacostraca; order Decapoda; family Parastacidae; genus Cherax; species Cherax quadricarinatus. The sequence continues at coordinate 23,092,290 of NC_091345.1, forward strand.
CATTATGTACCTCTGTAATGTTGAGGTACAATCCCTGGACCCATTATGTACCTCTGTAATGTTGAGGTACAATCCCTGGACCCATTATGTACCTCTGTAATGTTGAGGTACAGTCCCTGGACCCATTATGTACCTCTGTAATGTTGAGGTACAGTCCCTGGACCCTTTATGTACCTCTGTAATGTTGAGGTACAGTCCCTGGACCCATTATGTACATCTGTAATGTTGAGGTACAGTCCCTGGACCCATTATGTACCTCTGTAATGTTGAGGTACAATCCCTGGACCCATTATGTACTCTGTAATGTTGAGGTACAGTCCCTGGACCCATTATGTACCTCTGTAATGTTGAGGTACAATCCCTGGACCCATTATGTACCTCTGTAATGTTGAGGTACAGTCCCTGGACCCATTATGTACCTCTGTAATGTTGAGGTAAAGTCCCTGGACCCATTATGTACATCTGTAATGTTGAGGTACAATCCCTGGACCCATTATGTACCTCTGTAATGTTGAGGTACAGTCCCTGGACCCATTATGTACATCTGTAATGTTGAGGTACAATCCCTGGACCCATTATGTACCTCTGTAATGTTGAGGTACAATCCCTGGACCCATTATGTACCTCTGTAATGTTGAGGTACAGTCCCTGGACCCATTATGTACCTCTGTAATGTTGAGGTACAGTCCCTGGACCCATTATGTACCTCTGTAATGTTGAGGTACAGTCCCTGGACCCATTATGTACATCTGTAATGTTGAGGTACAATCCCTGGACCCATTATGTACCTCTGTAATGTTGAGGTACAGTCCCTGGACCCATTATGTACATCTGTAATGTTGAGGTACAATCCCTGGACCCATTATGTACCTCTGTAATGTTGCGGTATAATCCCTGGACCCATTATGTACCTCTGTAATGTTGAGGTACAGTCCCTGGACCCATTATGTACCTCTGTAATGTTGAGGTACAGTCCCTGGACCCATTATGTACATCTGTAATGTTGAGGTACAATCCCTGGACCCATTATGTACCTCTGTAATGTTGAGGTACAGTCCCTGGACCCATTATGTACATCTGTAATGTTGAGGTACAATCCCTGGACCCATTATGTACCTCTGTAATGTTGAGGTACAATCCCTGGACCCATTATGTACCTCTGTAATGTTGAGGTACAGTCCCTGGACCCATTATGTACCTCTGTAATGTTGAGGTACAGTCCCTGGACCCATTATGTACCTCTAATGTTGAGGTACAGTCCCGGGACCCATTATGTACCTCTGTAATGTTGAGGTACAGTCCCTGGACCCATTATGTACCTCTGTAATGTTGAGGTACAGTCCCTGGACCCATTATGTACCTCTGTAATGTTGAGGTACAGTCCCTGGACCAATTATGTACCTTTTTAACTTTTAAACTACCGCCCACAGGAAGGGTACAGGTGAGTAATAAACACATTCAACTGAAACGTCCGCCGATGATAACTTTATCTACGACTACGATACCTCCCACGTATGATAACTTTATCTACGATACCTCCCACGTGTGATAACTTTATCTACGATACCTCCCACGTGTGATAACTTTATCTACGATACCTCCCACGTATGATAACTTTATCTACGATACCTCCCACGTGTGATAACTTTATCTACGATACCTCCCACGTACGATAACTTTACGATACTTCCCACGTATGATAACTTTATCTACGATACCTCCCACGTATGATAACTTTATCTACGATACCTCCCACGTATGATAACTTTATCTACGATATCTCCCACGTATGATAACTTTATCTACGATACCTCCCTCGTACGATAACTTTATCTACGATACCTTCCACGTATGATAACTTTATCTACGAAACCTCCCACGTATAACTTTATCTATCAGGAATCGCGGGAAGAACTAAAAGCTATAAATGAAATCGAAAGAAACCCAAAGTATTTCTTCTCCTATGCCAAATCAAAATCGAGAACAACGCCCAGTATTGGGCCCCTACTTAAACAAGATGGGTCCTACACAGATGACAGCAAGGAAATGAGTGAGCTACTCAAGTCCCAATATGACTCAGTTTTTAGCAAGCCGCTAACCAGACTGAGAGTCGAAGATCAAAATGAATTTTTTATGAGAGAGCCACAAAATCTGATTAACACAAGCCTATCCGATGTTATCCTGACGCCAAATGACTTCGAACAGGCGATAAATGACATGCCCATGCACTCTGCCCCAGGGCCAGACTCATGGAACTCTGTGTTCATCAAGAACTGCAAGAAGCCCCTATCACGAGCCTTTTCCATCCTATGGAGAGGGAGCATGGAGACGGGGGTCGTCCCTCAGTTACTAAAAACAACAGACATAGCCCCACTCCACAAAGGGGGCAGTAAAGCAACAGCAAAGAACTACAGACCAATAGCACTAACATCCCATATCATAAAAATCTTTGAAAGGGTCCTAAGAAGCAAGATCACCACCCATCTAGAAACCCATCAGTTACACAACCCAGGGCAACATGGGTTTAGAACAGGTCGCTCCTGTCTGTCTCAACTACTGGATCACTACGACAAGGTCCTAAATGCACTAGAAGACAAAAAGAATGCAGATGTAATATATACAGACTTTGCAAAAGCCTTCGACAAGTGTGACCATGGCGTAATAGCGCACAAAATGCGCGCTAAAGGAATAACAGGAAAAGTCGGTCGATGGATCTATAATTTCCTCACTAACAGAACACAGAGAGTAGTCGTCAACAGAGTAAAGTCCGAGGCAGCTACGGTGAAAAGCTCTGTTCCACAAGGCACAGTACTAGCTCCCATCTTGTTCCTCATCCTCATATCCGACATAGACAAGGATGTCAGCCACAGCACCGTGTCTTCCTTTGCAGATGACACCCGAATCTGCATGACAGTGTCTTCCATTGCAGACACTGCAAGGCTCCAGGCGGACATCAACCAAATCTTTCAGTGGGCTGCAGAAAACAATATGAAGTTCAACGATGAGAAATTTCAATTACTCAGATATGGTAAACATGAGGAAATTAAATCTTCATCAGAGTACAAAACAAATTCTGGCCACAAAATAGAGCGAAACACCAACGTCAAAGACCTGGGAGTGATTATGTCGGAGGATCTCACCTTCAAGGACCATAACATTGTATCAATCGCATCTGCTAGAAAAATGACAGGATGGATAATGAGAACCTTCAAAACTAGGGAGGCCAAGCCCATGATGACACTCTTCAGGTCACTTGTTCTATCTAGGCTGGAATATTGCTGCACTCTAACAGCACCTTTCAAGGCAGGTGAAATTGCCGACCTAGAAAATGTACAGAGAACTTTCACGGCGTGCATAACGGAGATAAAACACCTCAATTACTGGGAGCGCTTGAGGTTTCTAAACCTGTATTCCCTGGAACGCAGGAGGGAGAGATACATGATTATATACACCTGGAAAATCCTAGAGGGACTAGTACCGAACTTGCACACGAAAATCACTCACTACGAAAGCAAAAGACTTGGCAGACGATGCACCATCCCCCCAATGAAAAGCAGGGGTGTCACTAGCACGTTAAGAGACCATACAATAAGTGTCAGGGGCCCGAGACTGTTCAACTGCCTCCCAGCACACATAAGGGGGATTACCAACAGACCCCTGGCAGTCTTCAAGCTGGCACTGGACAAGCACCTAAAGTCAGTTCCTGATCAGCCGGGCTGTGGCTCGTACGTTGGTTTGCGTGCAGCCAGCAGCAACAGCCTGGTTGATCAGGCGCTGATCCACCAGGAGGCCTGGTCACAGACCGGGCCGCGGGGGCATTGACCCCCGAAACTCTCTCCAGGTAAACTCCAGGTATGATAACTTTATCTACGATATCTCCCACGTATAATAACATTATCTACGATACCTCCCACGTATGATAACTTTATCTACGATACCTCCCACGTATGATAACTTTATCTACGATACATCCCACGTATGATAACTTTATCTACGATACCTCCCACGTATGATAACTTTATCTACGATACCTCCCACGTATGATAACTTTATCTACGATATCTCCCACGTATGATAACTTTATCTACGATACCTCCTACGTATGATAACTTTACGATACCTCCCACGTACGATAACTTTATGATACCTCCCACGTATGATAACTTTATCTACGATACCTCCCACGTATGATAACTTTATCTACGATACCTCCCACGTATGATAACTTTATCTACGATACCTCCCACGTATGATAACTTTATCTACGATATCTCCCACGTATGATAACTTTATCTACGATACCTCCCACGTATGATAACTTTATCTACGATACCTCCCACGTATGATAACTTTATCTACGATACCTCCCACGTATGATAACTTTATCTACGATATATCCCACGTATGATAACTTTATCTACGATACCTGCCACGTATCATAACTTTATCTACGATACCTCCCACGTATCATAACTTTATCTACGATACCTCCCACGTATGATAACTTTATCTACGATACCTCCCACGTATGATAGCTTTATCTATGATACCTCCCACGTATCATAACTTTATTTACGATACCTCCCACGTATGATAGCTTTATCTACGATACCTCTCACGTATCATAACTGTATCTACGATACCTCCCACGTACGATAACTTTATCTACGATACCTCCCACGTATAACTTTATCTACGATGCCTCCCTACGGTAATTACCACTTGCGATAACTCGACCAACAATACTACCCAAAATGGTGACTTTACCTACGATACCTTTCAGGAATGATAACTCTACCTCGATACCTCACACTGATGATTACCTTCAATACCTCCCACGCATGTTAACCCGGCCTACGATACCAAGACAGTTAAATGCTGTGTGGTACAGGAAATTAACCACTGTGTTCACCTAGCAGTAAGTACCTGGGTTTTAGCCACCTCACACCTACTGCTCCTGTCGACCTAGCAGTAAGTAGGTACCTGCGCGTTAATAGACTGTCGCATCCTCTTAGACAAGGTTAAAAGATAACTAAGGAAATAAGATAAATAGTCCCCCTCGACGCACTGACTTTGTTGGGTTATCCTGGGTGGCTTACCCTCCCTACCCTGGGTTATCCTGGGTGGCTTACCCTCCCTACCCTGGGTTATACTGGGTGGCTTACCCTCCCTACCCTGGGTTATCCTGGGTGGCTTACCCTTCCTACCCTGGGTTATACTGGGTGGCTTACCCTCCCTACCCTGGGTTATCCTGGGTGGCTTACCCTCCCTACCCTGGGTTATACTGGGTGGCTTACCCTCCCTACCCTGGGTTATCCTGGGTGGCTTACCCTTCCTACCCTGGGTTATACTGGGTGGCTTACCCTCCCTACCCTGGGTTATCCTGGGTGGCTTACCCTTCCTACCCTGGGTTATACTGGGTGGCTTACCCTCCCTACCCTGGGTTATCCTGGGTGGCTTACCCTTCCTACCCTGGGTTATACTGGGTGGCTTACCCTCCCTACCCTGAGTTATACTGGGTGGCTTACCCTCCCTACCCTGGGTTATACTGGGTGGCTTACCCTCCCTACCCTGGGTTATCCTGGGTGGCTTACCCTCCCTACCCTGGGTTATACTGGGTGGCTTACCCTCCCTACCCTGGGTTATCTTGGGTGGCTTACCCTCCCTGCCCTGGGTTATCCTGGGTGGCTTACCCTCCCTACCCTGGGTTATCCTGGATGGCTTACCCTCCCTACCCTGGGTTATCCTGGGTGGCTTACCCTCCCTACCCTGGGTTATCCTTGGTGGCTTACCCTCCCTACCCTGGGTTATCCTGGGTGGCTTACCCTCCCTACCCTGAGTTATACTGGGTGGCTTACCCTCCCTACCCTGGGTTATCCTGGGTGGCTTACCCTCCCTACCCTGGGTTATACTGGGTGGCTTACCCTCCCTACCCTGGGTTATCCTGGGTGGCTTACCCTCCCTACCCTGGGTTATACTGGGTGGCTTACCCTCCCTACCCTGGGTTATCTTGGGTGGCTTACCCTCCCTGCCCTGGGTTATCCTGGGTGGCTTACCCTCCCTACCCTGGGTTATCCTGGGTGGCTTACCCTCCCTACCCTGGGTTATCCTGGGTGGCTTACCCTCCCTACCCTGGGTTATCCTGGGTGGCTTACCCTCCCTACCCTGGGTTATCCTGGGTGGCTTACCCTCCCTACCCTGAGTTATACTGGGTGGCTTACCCTCCCTTCCCTGGGTTATCCTGGGTGGCTTACCCTCCCTACCCTGGGCTATACTGGGTGGCTTACCCTCCCTACCCTGGGTTATCTTGGGTGGCTTACCCTCCCTGCCCTGGGTTATCCTGGGTGGCTTACCCTCCCTACCCTGGGTTATCCTGGGTGGCTTACCCTCCCTACCCTGGGTTATCCTGGGTGGCTTACCCTCCCTACCCTGGGTTATACTGAGTGGCTTACCCTCCCTACCCTGGGTTATCCTGAGTGGCTTACCCTCCCTACCCTGGGTTATCCTGGGTGTCTTACCCTCCCTACACTGGGTTATCCTGGGTGTCTTACCCTCCCTACCCTGGGTTATACTGAGTGGCTTACCCTCCCTACACTGGGTTATCCTGGGTGTCTTACCCTCCCTACACTGGGTTATCCTGGGTGGCTTACCCTCCCTACCCTGGGTTATACTGAGTGGCTTACCCTCCCTACACTGGGTTATCCTGGGTGTCTTACCCTCCCTACACTGGGTTATCCTGGGTGTCTTACCCTCCCTACCCTGGGTTATCCTGGGTGTCTTACCCTCCCTACCCTGGGTTATCCTGGGTGGCTTACCCTCCCTACACTGGGTTATCCTGGGTGTCGTACCCTCCCTACCCTGGGTTATCCTGGGTGTCTTACCCTCCCTACCCTGGGTTATCCTGGGTGGCTTACCCTCCCTACCCTGGGTTTTCCTGGGTGTCTTACCCTCCCTACCCTGGGTTATCTTGGGTGTCTTACCCTCCCTACCCTGGGTTATCCTGGGTGTCTTACCCTCCCTACCTGGGTTATCCTGGGTGGCTTACCCTCCCTACCCTGGGTTATACTGAGTGGCTTACCCTCCCTACCCTGGGTTATCTTGGGTGGCTTACCCTCCCTGCCCTGGGTTATCCTGGGTGGCTTACCCTCCCTACCCTGGGTTATCCTGGATGGCTTACCCTCCCTACCCTGGGTTATCCTGGGTGGCTTACCCTCCCTACGCTGGGTTATCCTGGGTGGCTTACCCTCCCTACCCTGGGTTATCCTGGGTGGCTTACCCTCCCTACCCTGGGTTATCCTGGGTGGCTTACCCTCCCTACCCTGGGTTATCCTGGGTGGCTTACCCTCCCTACCCTGAGTTATACTGGGTGGCTTACCCTCCCTACCCTGGGTTATCCTGGGTGGCTTACCCTCCCTACCCTGGGTTATACTGGGTGGCTTACCCTCCCTACCCTGGGTTATCTTGGGTGGCTTACCCTCCCTGCCCTGGGTTATCCTGGGTGGCTTACCCTCCCTACCCTGGGTTATCCTGGGTGGCTTACCCTCCCTACCCTGGGTTATCCTGGGTGGCTTACCCTCCCTACCCTGGGTTATACTGAGTGGCTTACCCTCCCTACCCTGGGTTATACTGAGTGGCTTACCCTCCCTACCCTGGGTTATCCTGGGTGTCTTACCCTCCATGCACTGGGTTATCCTGGGTGGCTTACCCTCCCTACCCTGGGTTATACTGAGTGGCTTACCCTCCCTACACTGGGTTATCCTGGGTGTCTTACCCTCCCTACACTGGGTTATCCTGGGTGGCTTACCCTCCCTACCCTGGGTTATAATGAGTGGCTTACCCTCCCTACCCTGGGTTATCCTGGGTGGCTTACCCTCCCTACCCTGGGTTATCCTGGGTGGCTTACCCTCCCTACCCTGGGTTATACTGAGTGTCTTACCCTCCCTACACTGGGTTATCCTGGGTGTCTTACCCTCCCTACCCTGGGTTATCCTGGGTGGCTTACCCTCCCTACACTGGGTTATCCTGGGTGTCGTACCCTCCCTACCCTGGGTTATCCTAGGTGTCTTACCCTCCCTACCCTGGGTTATCCTGGGTGGCTTACCCTCCCTACCCTGGGTTATCCTGGGTGTCTTACCCTCCCTACCCTGGGTTATCTTGGGTGTCTTACCCTACCTACCCTGGGTTATCCTGGGTGTCTTACCCTCCCTACCCTGGGTTATCCTGGGTGGCTTACCCTCCCTACCCTGGGTTATACTGAGTGGCTTACCCTCCCTACACTGGGTTATCCTGGGTGTCTTACCCTCCCTACACTGGGTTATCCTGGGTGTCTTACCCTCCCTACCCTGGGTTATTCTGGGTGGCTTACCCTCCCTACACTGGGTTATCCTGGGTGTCTTACCCTCCCTACCCTGGGTTATCCTGGGTGTCTTACCCTCCCTACCCTGGGTTATCCTGGGTGGCTTACCCTCCCTACCCTGGGTTATACTGAGTGGCTTACCCTCCCTACACTGGGTTATCCTGGGTGTCTTACCCTCCCTACACTGGGTTATCCTGGGTGTCTTACCCTCCCTACCCTGGGTTATCCTGGGTGGCTTACCCTCCCTACACTGGGTTATCCTGGGTGTCGTACCCTCCCTCCCCTGGGTTATCCTGGGTGTCTTACCCTCCCTACCCTGGGTTATCCTGGGTGGCTTACCCTCCCTACCCTGGGTTATACTGAGTGGCTTACCCTCCCTACACTGGGTTATCCTGGGTGTCTTACCCTCCCTACACTGGGTTATCCTGGGTGGCTCACCCTCCCTACCCTGGGTTATAATGAGTGGCTTACCCTCCCTACCCTGGGTTATCCTGGGTGGCTTACCATCCCTACCCTGGGTTATCCTGGGTGGCTTACCCTCCCTACCCTGGGTTATACTGAGTGTCTTACCCTCCCTACACTGGGTTATCCTGGGTGTCTTACCCTCCCTACCCTGGGTTATCCTGGGTGGCTTACCCTCCCTACACTGGGTTATCCTGGGTGTCGTACCCTCCCTACCCTGGGTTATCCTAGGTGTCTTACCCTCCCTACCCTGGGTTATCCTGGGTGGCTTACCCTCCCTACCCTGGGTTATCCTGGGTGTCTTACCCTCCCTACCCTGGGTTATCTTGGGTGTCTTAGCCTCCCTACCCTGGGTTATCCTGGGTGTCTTACCCTCCCTACCCTGGGTTATCCTGGGTGGCTTACCCTCCCTACCCTGGGTTATACTGAGTGGCTTACCCTCCCTACACTGGGTTATCCTGGGTGTCTTACCCTCCCTACACTGGGTTATCCTGGGTGTCTTACCCTCCCTACCCTGGGTTATTCTGGGTGACTTACCCTCCCTACACTGGGTTATCCTGGGTGTCGTACCCTCCCTACCCTGGGTTATCCTGGGTGGCTTACCCTCCCTACCCTGGGTTATCCTGGGTGGCTTACCCTCCCTACCCTGGGTTATACTGAGTGGCTTACCCTCCCTACACTGGGTTATCCTGGGTGTCTTACCCTCCCTACACTGGGTTATCCTGGGTGTCTTACCCTCCCTACCCTGGGTTATCCTGGGTGGCTTACCCTCCCTACACTGGGTTATCCTGGGTGTCGTACCCTCCCTACCCTGGGTTATCCTGGGTGTCTTACCCTCCCTACCCTGGGTTATCCTGGGTGGCTTACCCTCCCTACCCTGGGTTATCCTGGGTGTCTTACCCTCCCTACCCTGGGTTATCTTGGGTGTCTTACCCTCCCTACCCTGGGTTATCCTGGGTGTCTTACCCTCCCTACCTGGGTTATCCTGGGTGGCTTACCCTTCCCTGGTTAAAAATCCCAACAAAATCTTATCTTATCTGTCTTGATATAACCTTGAAATGTGAGAGAAAACACCAAATGGCTGAAGTATAATGATGAACTCCGGGGTTTGCTTAATAAGAAGGAACTCACTTGACAGGAAAAACATACAATATTTAAAGCCTTATGAATCCCCCGAGAAGTACATATGTAACACAGGAACAACCATTAGCTGTGTCAGGCGCTGAGTTCCTTGTGGCTGAGATGAAAAATTACGTCAGTCTGAGGAACCATTGAACATACAAAATACTGAGAGGAATTGACGAAGTGGATAAGGACAGAATGTTTCAGAGATGGGAGACAGTAATAAGAGGTCACAACTGGAAGTTGAAAACTCGGATGAATCACAGGGATGTTAGGAAGTAACTCGGATTTTGGCTAGCAACTCAAAGCAAAAGATCGACCTAGCAATGGCTCGTAACTCGGAAAACTCGTAAGTTGGGGCACTCGTAAGTCAAGGTACTACTGTATTTCTTCAGTCATAGTTATCAGGAAGTGGAACAATTTGGAGAGTGATGTAATGGAGGCAGGATTTATACATAGCTTAAAGAAGAAGTACGATAAAGCTCTTGGAGCAGGGAGAGAGAATGGACTTAGTAGCAACCAGTGAAAGGAAGGGGGCAGAAGCTGTGAATCAACACCTGCAAATACAAATAGGTGAGCACAAAAAAATCATGGAGGCATCCCCATTCATCACAGCACTCACAGAAACCAAGTTCACAAGAATGATAATAGAAGCGATCTTTCCAATTTGATATCAGATCATGAGGCAAGATAAAGCAAACAGATGGGGGGGGGGGGGAGGAGTTGCACAGCTCATCAAAAACCAGTGGAGTTTTGAGAAGTTGGAAGGAGACAGAAGAGAAGCAAGGAATTACATAGTAGGAACACTTCAGAACTGGAGTTTACCTGGAGAGGGTTTCGGGGGTCTGAGACTAGACCGGGAGTTCCAGGATGATGATTGCAGTGATATTTACCTGGAGAGAGTTCCGGGGGTCAATGCCCCTGCGGCCCGGTCTGTGACCAGGCCTCATGGTGGACCAGGGCCTGATCAACCAGGCTGTTACTGCTTGCTGCATGCAATCCAATGTATGAACCACAGCCCGGCTGATCAGGTACCAACTTTAGGTGCCTGTCCAGTGTCTGCTTACAGACAGCCAAGGGCCTATCGGTAATCCCCCTTATGTATGCTGGAAGGCATACATAAGGGGCTCCCCCACTTTTCATTGGGGGGATGTTGCATCGTCTGCAGAATCTTTTGCTTTCATAGGGAATGATTTTCGTGTGCAAGTTTGGTACTAATCCCTCCATTGAATAGCAGGAGGCCAAAACAAGAGTACAATAAGTACAACAGAGAAATGGTTGATACACTATCTGAGGTTGAAGGAAGGGCCCACATGGGTGGGGAAAAGTTATTAGTTGAGGAGTGATTTCAGTGACAAGGAGATTGACTGGAAAAACCTGGAGCCACATGGCAGACTAGAAACATGTGTGTAACATGGAGGGCCAAGATAATGGAGGGGGTACTGGAAAACTCTCATGAATCACCATGTTAGGGGCACTAAGAGGAGAGGAAAGGACGAACCAGCAAGGCTGGACCTCATATTCACCTTGAGTAGTTCAGACATTGGGGACATCACATATGAAAGGCCCCTCAGAGCTAGTGATCACGTGGTCCTGAGGTTCCTGGAGGAGTTTACCTAGAGAGAGTTCCGGGGGTCAACGCCCCCGCGGCCCGGTCTGTGACCAGGCCTCCTGGTGGATCAGAGCCTGATCAACCAGGCTGTTGCTGCTGGCTGCACGCAAACCAACGTACGAGCCACAGCCCGGCTGGTCAGGAACCGACTTTAGGTGCTTGTCCAGTGCCAGCGTGAAGACTGCCAGGGGTCTGTTGGTAATCCCCCTTATGTATGCTGGGAGGCAGTTGAACAGTCTCGGGCCCCTGACACTTATTGTATGGTCTCTTAACGTGCTAGTGACACCCCTGCTTTTCATTGGGGGGATGTTGCATCGTCTGCCAAGTCTTTTGCTTTCGTAGTGAGTGATTTTCGTGTGCAAGTTTGGTACTAGTCCCTCTAGGATTTTCCAGGTGTATATAATCATGTATCTCTCCCGCCTGCGTTCCAGGGAATACAGTTTTAGGAACCTCAAGCGCTCCCAGTAATTGAGGTGTTTTATCTCCGTTATGTGCACCGTGAAGGTTCTCTGTACATTTTCTAGGACAGCAATTTCACCTGCTTTGAAAGGTGCTGTTAGTGTGCAACAATATTCCAGCCTAGATAGAACAAGTGACCTGAAGAGTGTCATCATGGGCTTGGCCTCCCTAGTTTTGAAGGTTCTCATTATCCATCCTGTCATTTTTCTAGCAGATGCAATTGATACAATGTTATGGTCCTTGAAGGTGAGATCCTCCGACATGATCACTCCCAGGTCTTTGACGTTGGTATTTCGCTCTATTTTGTGGCCAGAATTTGTTTTGTACTCTGATGAAGATTTAATTTCCTCGTGTTTACCATATCTGAGTAATTGAAATTTCTCATCGTTGAACTTCATATTGTTTTCGGCAGCCCACTGAAAGATTTGGTTGATGTCCGCCTGGAGCCTTGCAGTGTCTGCAATGGAAGACACTGTAATGCAGATTCGGGTGTCATCTGCAAAGGAAGACACGGTGCTGTGGCTGACATCCTTGTCTATGTCGGATATGAGGATGAGGAACAAGATGGGAGCGAGTACTGTGCCTTGTGGAACAGAGCTTTTCACCGTAGCTCCCTCGGACTTTACTCTGTTGACAACTACTCTCTGTGTTCTGTTAGTGAGGAAATTATAGATCCATCGACCGACTTTTCCTGTTATTCCTTTAGCACGCATTTTGTGCGCTATTACGCCATGGTCACACTTGTCGAAGGCTTTTGCAAAGTCTGTATATATTACATCTGCATTCTTTTTGTCTTCTAGTGCATTTAGGACCTTGTCGTAGTGATCCAATAGTTGAGACAGACAGGAGCGACCTGTTCTAAACCCATGTTGCCCTGGGTTGTGTAAATGATGGGTTTCTAGATGGGTGGTGATCTTGCTTCTTAGGACCCTTTCAAAGATTTTTATGATATGGGATGTTAGTGCTATCGGTCTGTAGTTCTTTGCTGTTGCTTTACTGCCCCCTTTATGGAGTGGGGTTATGTCTGTTGTTTTTAGTAACTGTGGGACGACCCCCGTGTCCATGCTCCCTCTCCATAGGATGGAAAAGGCTCGTGATAGGGGCTTCTTGCAGTTCTTGATGAACACAGAGTTCCATGAGTCTGGCCCTGGGGCAGAGTGCATGGGCATGTCATTTATCTCCTGTTCGAAGTCATTTGGCGTCAGGATAACATTGGATAGGCTTGTGTTAACCAAATTTTGTGGCTCTCTCATAAAAATTTCATTTTGATCTTCGACTCTCAGTCTGGTTAGTGGCTTGTTAAAAACTGAGTCATATTGGGACTTGAGTAGCTCACTCATTTCCTTACTGTCATCTGTGTAGGACCCATCTTGTTTAGGTAAGGGCCCAATACTGGACGTTGTTCTCGACTTTGATTTGGCATAGGAGAAGAAATACTTTGGGTTTCTTTCGATTTCATTTATGGCTTTTAGTTCTTCCCGCGATTCCTGACTCCTATGAGATTCCTTTAGCTTAAGTTCGATGCTTGCTATTTCTCTGACCAGTGTCTCCCTGCGCATTTCAGATATATTGACCTCTTTTAGCCTCTCTGTTATTCTTTTCCGTCGCCTGTAAAGGGAGCGCCTGTCTCTTTCTATTTTACATCTACTCCTCCTTTTTCTTAGAGGAATAAGCCTTGTGCATACATCGAGTGCCACCAAGTTAATCTGTTCTAGGCATAAGTTGGGGTCTGTGTTGCTTAGTATATCTTTCCAGCTTATATCGGTTAGGACTTGGTTTACTTGGTCCCACTTTATGTTTTTGTTATTGAAGTTGAATTTAGTGAATGCTCCCTCGTGACTAGTCTCATTATGTCGGTCTGGGGCTCCACGCATACATGTCTGAACCTCAATTATGTTGTGATCTGAGTATATTGTTTTTGATATGGTGACATTTCTTATCAGATCATCATTGTTAGTGAAGATGAGGTCTAGTGTATTCTCCATTCTAGTAGGCTCTATTATTTGCTGGTTTAAATTGAATTTTGTGCAGAGATTTAAAAGCTCGTGTGAGTGTGAGTTTTCATCAGAGCTGCCTCCTGGTGTTATTACTGCAACAATATTATTTGCTATATTCCTCCATTTTAGGTACCTTAAGTTGAAATCCCCCAGGAGCAAGATGTTTACCTGGAGTTTACCTGGAGAGAGTTTCGGGGGTCAATGCCCCCGCGGCCCGGTCTGTGACCAGGCCTCCTGGTGGATCAGCGCCTGATCAACCAGGCTGTTGCTGCTGGCTGCACGCAAACCAACGTACGAGCCACAGCCCGGCTGATCAGGAACTGACTTTAGGTGCTTGTCCAGTGCCAGCTTGAAGACTGCCAGGGGTCTGTTGGTAATCCCCCTTATGTGTGCTGGGAGGCAGTTGAACAGTCTCGGGCCCCTGACACTTATTGTATGGTCTCTTAACGTGCTAGTGACACCCCTGCTTTTCATTGGGGGGATGGTGCATCGTCTGCCAAGTCTTTTGCTTTCGTAGTGAGTGATTTTCGTGTGCAAGTTCGGTACTAGTCCCTCTAGGATTTTCCAGGTGTATATAATCATGTATCTCTCCCTCCTGCGTTCCAGGGAATACAGGTTTAGAAACCTCAAGCGCTCCCAGTAATTGAGGTGTTTTATCTCCGTTATGCGCGCCGTGAAAGTTCTCTGTACATTTTCTAGGTTGGCAATTTCACCTGCCTTGAAAGGTGCTGTTAGAGTGCAGCAATATTCCAGCCTAGATAGAACAAGTGACCTGAAGAGTGTCATCATGGGCTTGGCATCCCTAGTTTTGAAGGTTCTCATTATCCATCCTGTCATTTTTCTAGCAGATGCGATTTATACAATGTTATGGTCCTTGAAGGTGAGATCCTCCGACATGATCACTCCCAGGTCTTTGACGTTGGTGTTTCGCTCTATTTTGTGGCCAGAATTTGTTTTGTACTCTGATGAAGATTTAATTTCCTCATGTTTACCATATCTGAGTAATTGAAATTTCTCATCGTTGAACTTCATATTGTTTTCTGCAGCCCACTGAAAGATTTGGTTGATGTCCGCCTGGAGCCTTGCAGTGTCTGCAATGGAAGACACTGTCATGCAGATTCGGGTGTCATCTGCAAAGGAAGACACGGTGCTGTGGCTGACATCCTTGTCTATGTCGGATATGAGGATGAGGAACAAGATGGGAGCTAGTACTGTGCCTTGTGGAACAGAGCTTTTCACCGTAGCTGCCTCGGACTTTACTCTGTTGACGACTACTCTCTGTGTTCTCTTAGTGAGGAAATTATAGATCCATCGACCGACTTTTCCTGTTATTCCTTTAGCACGCATTTTGTGCGCTATTACGCCATGGTCACACTTGTCGAAGGCTTTTGCAAAGTCTGTATATATTACATCTGCATTCTTTTTGTCTTCTAGTGCATTTAGGACCTTGTCGTAGTGATCCAGTAGTTGAGACAGACAGGAGCGACCTGTTCTAAACCCATGTTGCCCTGGGTTGTGTAACTGATGGGTTTCTAGATGGGTGGTGATCTTGCTTCTTAGGACCCTTTCAAAGATTTTTATGATATGGGATGTTAGTGCTATTGGTCTGTAGTTCTTTGCTGTTGCTTTACTGCCCCCTTTGTGGAGTGGGGCTATGTCTGTTGTTTTTAGTAACTGAGGGACGACCCCCGTGTCCATGCTCCCTCTCCATAGGATGGAAAAGGCTCGTGATAGGGGCTTCTTGCAGTTCTTGATGAACACAGAGTTCCATGAGTCTGGCCCTGGGGCAGAGTGCATGGGCATGTCATTTATCGCCTGTTCGAAGTCATTTGGCGTCAGGATAACATCGGATAGGCTTGTGTTAATCAAATTTTGTGGCTCTCTCATAAAAAATTCATTTTGATCTTCGACTCTTAGTCTGGTTAGCGGCTTGCTAAAAACTGAGTCATATTGGGACTTGAGTAGCTCACTCATTTCCTTGCTGTCATCTGTGTAGGACCCATCTTGTTTAAGTAGGGGCCCAATACTGGGCGTTGTTCTCGATTTTGATTTGGCATAGGAGAAGAAATACTTTGGGTTTCTTTCGATTTCATTTATAGCTTTTAGTTCTTCCCGCGATTCCTGACTCCTAAAGGATTCTTTTAGCTTAAGTTCGATGCTTGCTATTTCTCTGACCAGTGTCTCCCTACGCATTTCAGATATATTGACCTCTTTTAGCCGCTCTGTTATTCTTTTCCGTCGCCTGTAAAGGGAGCGCCTGTCTCTTTCTATTTTACATCTACTCCTCCTTTTTCTTAGAGGAATAAGCCTTGTGCATACATCGAGTGCCACCGAGTTAATCTGTTCTAGGCATAAGTTTGGGTCTGTGTTGCTTAGTATATCTTCCCAGCTTATATCGGTTAGCACTTGGTTTACTTGGTCCCACTTTATGTTTTTGTTATTGAAGTTGAATTTGGTGAATGCTCCCTCGTGACTAGTCTCATTTTGTCGGTCTGGGGCTCCTCGCATACATGTCTGAACCTCAATTATGTTGTGATCTGAGTATATTGTTTTTGATATGGTGACATTTCTTATCAGATCATCATTGTTAGTGAATATGAGGTCTAGTGTATTCTCCAGTCTAGTAGGCTCTATTATTTGCTGGTTTAAATTGAATTTTGTGCAGAGATTTAAAAGCTCGTGTGAGTGTGAGTTTTCATCAGAGCTGCCTCCTGGTGTTATTACTGCAACAATATTATTTGCTATATTCCTCCATTTTAGGTGCCTTAAGTTGAAATCCCCCAGGAGCAAGATGTTGGGTGCAGGAGCTGGAAGATTTTCCAGACAGTGGTCAATTTTTAACAGCTGTTCTTGGAATTGCTGGGATGTTGCATCCGGAGGCTTGTAGACTACCACAATGACTAGGTTTTGGTTCTCGACCTTTACTGCTAAAACTTCCAGTACATCATTTGAGACATTAAGCAGTTCTGTGCAAACAAGTGACTCTGCAATGTACAGGCCACCCCCCCCCCCCCTTTTGCCTGTTCACTCTGTCACATCTGTATAGGTTGTAACCTGGGATCCATATTTCGTTGTCCAAGTGATCCTTTATGTGGGTCTCAGTGAAAGCTGCGAACATTGCCTTTGCCTCTGCAAGCAGTCCACGGATGAAAGGTATTTTGTTGTTTGTTGCTGGCTTTAGACCCTGTATATTTGCAAAGAAGAATGTCATCGGACTGGTGGTATTGTTGGTGCTGGGGGGATTTTTTTTCCGGCATTAGTATCTGTATCTGTTGGTTTGGAGTGGAGGCCATCGACTGTGGTTCCACTCCAGGAAAGACTGGATTTGGTGTACAATTTCTGCCATTTCCTGCCAGTTTTTTTTTCCCTTCCTGGCACTAAAAAACCTCTCCCTCTTGAGTGGCTGTGGCTACCCAGGTTTTCCTATGGCCTGGATGTTTTGTATCTTTTTGTCCCCTTTAGATGGTGGGCCTGGCAATTTTAGTTATAGCACAGTCTTTCCTGTACTGAAGAGGTACACATTTCAGGGTGAAAAAGCTTACAGGAAGGGAGTTTGCATTTTCCTGTTGTCATATGGGCATGGCATTTTCTAGGGTGGTCATAGTTGCACGTCCCATCTGTTTTTTCCAGATTTCCCATGTCTGCAGATACCAAGTGCGTAGTATGTGCACAGGCTTGGTTTCCGTTTGCCTTGGGTTTCTGTGACTGTATTCCCTGTTGGTGCATGTTTCTCTGTCTTATTCCTATCCTCCCTAGCACCAACGATGGAGCTCCCACCAGTTGTTTTTGGTAATATATCCTCACTGTTGCTAGTGGAGTCCTCTTGTTTCGATTACATTGTAAAGCTAAAAGTGGAGAGGGAAGCAGCACAAGTAGGACGAATAGGGACAGGATGTTTTAGAGATGGGACAGCAAAAGGACTCACAACAGGAAGTTGAAAACTCAGATGAGTCACAGACAGAAATTGTACACCAAATCCAGTCATTCCTGGAGTGGAACCACAGTCGATGGTCTCCACTCCAAACCAACAGATACAGATACTAATGCCGGAAAAAAAATCCCCCCCCCAGTACCAACAATACCACCAGTCCGATGACATTCTTCTTTGCAAATATACAGGGTCTAAAGCCAGCAACAAACAACAAAATACCTTTCATCCGTGGACTGCTTGCAGAGGCAAAGGCAATGTTCGCGGCTTTCACTGAGACCCACATAAAGGATCACTTAGACAACGAAATATGGATCCCAGGTTACAACCTATACAGATGTGACAGAGTGAACAGGCAAAAGGGGGGAAGGGGTTGGCCTGTACATTGCAGAGTCACTTGTTTGCACAGAACTGCTTAATGCCTCAAATGATGTACTGGAAGTTTTAGCAGTAAAGATCGAGAACCAAAGCCTAGTCATTGTGGTAGTCTACAAGCCTCCGGATGCAACATCCCAGCAATTCCAGGAACAGCTGTTAAAAATTGACCACTGTCTGGAAAATCTTTCAGCTCCTGCACCCAACAAAAAGAATGCAGATGTAATATATACAGACTTTGCAAAAGCCTTCGACAAGTGTGACCATGGCGTAATAGCGCACAACATGCGTGCTAAAGGAATAACAGGAAAAGTCGGTCGATGGATCTATAATTTCCTCACTAACAGAACACAGAGAGTAGTCGTCAACAGAGTAAAGTCCGAGGCAGCTACGGTGAAAAGCTCTGTTCCACAAGGCACAGTACTCGCTCCCATCCCATCAATTCACAACTGCAGAACAAACCAAGTTGGGGTGGTATTGCAATCTATTACTCTAACCAATTATCTTGTCTTAGCACCACTTGCTTTAGTGATGAATATGGGGAATACATTTTTGCTAATCTTACTGTAAAAAAACTTAAGACGCCTATAACAATCGGTGCCATTTACCGGATACCTCACACAAACATCCCAAATTTCAGTGAGAAATTAAAGTCACTAATAACAAACAGACAAATGAATAAGCACCACCTTCTCTTAGCTGGAGACTTCAACATCAACCTTGGCTTACTAGATGATCAGCCTGTAACTGATTTCATCAACAATATGAACAACACACTTCTCATACCAACAATAACTAAACCAACCAGGCTCACTGAGACAAGTGCAACCATAATAGACCACATATGGACCAATATACTAGCCCCCCTTAAATCAGGGATAATCACAGATAGCACTACAGACCACTACCCTACCTTCCTCCTGACAAACATTAGTAAACCACCACTTGAATACAACAAAGTCTCATTTAGACTCCATGACGAGGCCTCAGTAAGGAAGTTCACAGCTGACCTAGAGACTGTTGATTGGCCTACAGAATTCTCCAAGGCCAATGGTATTGATGACTGGACAGACATTTTTCTTAACAAATTACTTAGACTATACAACAAACATTGTCCTATAAAAACAAAACAGATCACAAACAAACGGCTTGGTTGCCCATGGCTAACCAGCACCATTCTGAAATCCATTGACAAGAAACACCAATATGAAAAGCAATATAGACAGGGCTTAATACACAAAGATACTCTTAAACACTATTCATCAGCTCTCACCAAAGTGATAAAAAAAAGCAAAACAACTATACTACTCCAGTAGATTCACAGACACTAGAGGAGATATAAAAAAGACCTGGAAAACACTCTCTCAGATTCTAGGGACCCACAAACTGAGAAAAACCAAGAATATTGTCCTAACTAAACCTAATGAAACACCACTACATCCCACTGACACAGCTAACAAGATAAACGACTTCTTCTCGAACATAGGATCTAATCTTGCCAGTAAAATCCCACATACCAATGCCCATGCCGGGGACTACTTAGATGAAAATTTCCCTAATTCCTTCTATCTTGCACCAACTGAGCCCAGGGAAGTCATTGAGATCATAAAGTCACTTAAAAATAACTCGGGGAATCTGTCTCATGTCCCACCATTACTGTACAAGCGAGCGGCCCATGTCCTTTCGCATGCTATTTCATTACCTTTTAACAAGTCAATAGAGACTAGCACCTTCCCGAAACTACTCAAGATGGCAAGGGTTACACCAATACATAAAGGTGGTGACCCTACAGACTTAAACAACTATAGGCCAATATCTAACTTACCTTGCTATCCAAAATCTTTGAGAAACTCGTGCACATGAGACTGTATTCATTTATAACGGCTCAAAACATACTCAACCCCTGCCAGTTTGGATTCAGGAAAAATAAAAGCACTAATGATGCAATCATAAAAATGCTAGATCTGCTTTACACAACATTGGAAAATAAGGAATATCCACTAGGAATTTTTATTGACCTAAGAAAAGCTTTTGACACAGTAGACCACGACATCCTACTCCACAAACTTGATCACTACGGTATAAGAGGCCATGCGCTTGCTTATTTCAAATCTTACATTACTAATAGGTATCAGTACATCACCATTAAAGACACAGCATCAGCAACACGGCCACTTGATACTGGAGTTCCGCAGGGAAGTGTCCTTGGTCCCCTGCTCTTCCTCATATACATCAATGACCTTCCAAACGTATCCCAACACCTGAAACCCATTCTCTTTGCTGATGACACGACTTATGTCATCTCTCACCCTAATCTTGCCACCCTCAACACCATTGTGAATGAGGAGCTGAATAAAATATCGACTTGGATGACAGCCAATAAACTTACGCTTAACACTGACAAAACTTACTATATTATGTTTGGTAGCAGAGCAAGAGATGCACAAATTAACATTAAGATTGACAACACTCTAATTACCAGAAATAATGGGGGAAAATTCCTAGGCTTATACCTTGACAACAACCTGAATTTCAGCACCCATATCCAGCATATAGCCAAAAAAGTATCCAAAATGGTTGGGATCCTCTCCAAGATACGATACTACGTGCCGCAAAATGCCCTTCTCACACTATACCACTCACTTATTTATCCATACCTCACCTATGCTATTTGTGCTTGGGGATCAACTGCAGCAACACACCTAAAGCCAATAATAACCCAACAGAAAGCTGCAGTAAGAATAATCACTAAATCCCATCCCTGGCAGCACACCCCCCCACTCTTCATAGATCTAAACTTACTCCCAGTTCAGTACATCCACACTTACTACTGTGCAATCTACATCTACAGGGCCTTAAACTTTAATATCAACCTTGACCTAAAACGCTTTCTTGATAGTTGTGACAGAACCCACAGGCATAACACCAGACATAAACATCTCTACGACATTCCCAGTGTCCGACTAAACCTTTACAAAAATTCAATGTATGTCAAAGGCCCTAAAATCTGGAATACCCTACCTGAGAACTCTAGAACTGCAGACACATTCATCACCTTCAAAACTACCATTAGAAAACATCTTATCTCCCTGATACACCCCGTCAACTAACTACACGAATACCACCTGGTGGTTCACACTTACACTCACTCACTCATTTGACCATAAACAGAAATATTAATCTCAGTCTTAAAATAATGAATCCTGTGATACTCCAATACTGAAACTATGTACTGTGCCAAAACAAAAGCATTCACATTGCTAAACTCACAAACTAGTATTTAGTCACTTAGCCATAATACCAACTTACCTCATAATTTGTAATATTTTACAATTAAGAATAAAACTAAGTATGCCCGAAATGCCTAGCCATGCTAAGCGTTCTAGTGGTACACTCTGTAATCACAATTTTACTACATGTAAACCAAACAATAACCAAATTTCTGTAAACTCAGCATTGTAATCCTTATAGAGAATAAACTTTGAATTTGAATTTGAATTTGAATTTGAATTTGAATCTTGTTCCTCATCCTCATATCCGACATAGACAAGGATGTCAGCCACAGCACCGTGTCTTCCTTTGCAGATGACACCCGAATCTGCATGACAGTGTCTTCCATTGCAGACACTGCAAGGCTCCAGGCGGACATCAACCAAATCTTTCAGTGGGCTGCAGAAAACAATATGAAGTTCAACGATGAGAAATTTCAATTACTCAGATATGGTAAACACGAGGAAATTAAATCTTCATCAGAGTACAAAACAAATTCTGGCCACAAAATAGAGCGAAACTCTAACGTCAAAGACCTGGGAGTGATCATGTCGGAGGATCTCACCTTCAAGGACCATAACATTGTATCGATCGCATCTGCTAGAAAAATGACAGGATGGATAATGAGAACCTTCAAAACTAGGGATGCCAAGCCCATGATGACACTCTTCAGGTCACTTGTTCTATCTAGGCTGGAATATTGCTGCACACTAACAGCACCTTTCAAGGCAGGTGAAATTGCTGACCTAGAAAATGTACAGAGAACCTTCACGGCGCGCATAACGGAGATAAAACACCTCAATTACTGGGAGCGCTTGAGGTTCCTGAACCTGTATTCCCTGGAACGCAGGCGGGAGAGATACATGATTATATACACCTGGAAAATCCTAGAGGGACTAGTACCGAATTTGCACACGAAAATCACTCACTACGAAAGCAAAAGACTTGGCAGACGATGCAACATCCCCCCAATGAAAAGCAGGGGTGTCACTAGCACGTTAAGAGACCATACAATAAGTATCAGGGGCTCGAGACTGTTCAACTGCCTCCCAGCATACATAAGGGGGATTACCAACAGACCCCTGGCAGTCTTCAAGCTGGCACTGGACAAGCACCTAAAGTCGGTTCCTGATCAGCCGGGCTGTGGCTCGTACGTTGGTTTGCGTGCAGCCAGCAGTAACAGCCCAGTTGATCAGGCTCTGATCCACCAGGAGGCCTGGTCACAGACCGGGCCGCGGGGGCGTTGACCCGCGGAACTCTCTCCAGGTAAACTCCAGGTAAACAGGGATGTTAGGAAGCATTTTTTTTTCAGTCATAGGGTTGTCAGGAAGTGGAACAATCTGAAGAGTGATGTAGTGGAAGGAGGATGCATACATAGCTTAAGAAGAGGTACGATAAAGCTCCTGGAACAGGGAGAGAGTGGAACAAGTAGCGACTAGCGAAGAGGCGGGACCAGAAGCTGTGACTCGACCCCTACAACCACAAATATGTGAGTACAGACACACTAAGTCTGCAGTCGATGGTGTGGAGGTGACGTCACATGTGTGTGCTGAAGTTATATAAAGGGGAAGAGAGAGAGAGATGTCAGAAGAGCAGAGAGCAAGACACGTTAAAGAGACAGGGAGTTTACTCTCACACACCCTAGTGACGTCTGTACATCAAGTATAGGTGAGTGACCACACTGTGACCACACTCAGTACGGTGACCACACTCAGTACTGTGACCACACTCAGTACTGTGACCACACTCAGTACTGTGACCACATTCAGTACTGTGGCCACACTCAACACTGTGACCACACTCAGTACTGTGACCACACTCAACACTGTGACCACACTCAACACTGTGACCACACTCAGTACTGTGACCACACTCAACACTGTGACCACACTCAACACTGTGACCACACTCAATACTGTGACCACACTCGACACTGTGATTAGATTAGATTTTGCCACCGAAGTGGCTAGTTTATTGTGCACCCCATATCCATCCTGTGGACGGTAGCGCGAGAGCATATGGATACACAAAAGGCCTAGGAACTAGGCCCCCAAAGGGTTAACAGGAATACATATGGATTTATATCTACATATCTATAGTTCACTTATCTGTTACAAGCAAATTTAGGAAATTTGCTTAGTATATCTGGTATCTTATTTTCATTAATAAGATATCTTGACATGTCACATAGGTTATTATACTGTCTGTCTCTGTATTCCTCAATAAGTGGACAATTAAGCACATAGTGTTCAAGAGAATGACCATATGCCTGATCACATAATTTACATTTAGTTTGATCATCATCTGTGTGTCTCCCAAACTGCCAGAAGTACTTGTAACCAAGCCTAAGCCTGGCCACTACAACATCAGTCAGTCTGTTCACATTGCAAGTTGCTCCATAAACATACTTATCTACGTTCATGTTATCATAGTGGGTTATAGATCTACTCAGGCTTCTAACTGCATTCCTATAACAATCATTTTCATTATTTACTTCTCTCCTAATTTTATTCCTAATGCTAGACACAGTTATACCAAAGTTATATTCTACATTCTCCTTCTCGATACTCTTCTTGGCTAACATATCAACTTTATCATGAAGGAGTAATCCAATGTGTGATGGGATCCATAGCAATTGTACATTAATTCCTTTGTCCCTAATTTTTGAGTATCTATACCTGGCTTCCCCAATGAGCATGTTGTTGGAGTCATTATATGAGCCAAGAGCCTTCAATGATGACATAGAATCAGTAATGATGATAGAGTCAAGCTCAGTGTCATAGGTTAGCTTTAGCGCCATTAGGATTGCAAACAATTCAGTTTGCAGTGTAGACGCCCAGTTGTTAATTCTTATGCCTAACTCAACAAATTTATTATCGTTCTTAACTAGGGAGGTGGCAACAAGAGCAGATGCAGCCCTGCCAGAAGACTCCTGTTTAGATCCATCAGTGTATATAACTTGTGATAACTTGTTACTACCAGCTAGGTGAGAAATTTCTTCTTGAGCAGTTGCTCTAACAAGAGATTTAAGGAAGGGATTACTAGCAATGAGCTTCTTGGGAGGAACTTGTAGGTATGTGATATTAAATGAACACATCTTCCATGGAGGGGTGAAATGCTCTTGTTGCCTACAGTGATACAGTTCATGCAGGTTATAAAACTTAATGCAATTGCACGTTTTCACAATCCATTTAGATCTGTGTGTATTTACCTCTAGACACTTGGTAAGATTCACTGTGACAGTGTCTGGTTCGTTTCTCAACATTCTAATACCGAGTACAGTGTTAATTTCAACAATCCTATCACTGATACTAGAAATACCAAGCTCCTTCCTCATGTTAAGAACTTTTGTAGATCTGGGACAGCCAAGAATAATCCTGAGAGCTTCATTTTGCATTAACTCCAAGGGTCGGAGAGAACTTTCTCTAGCTAATATCAACATGGGAGCAGCATAATCAATTAAGGACCTAACATAGGCTATGTACATCATTCTCACGATTCTCACATTTACACCATAGTTGGGATTGTAGCCAGCAACAGCTTTGAGAGCATTTAGCCTAGCTTTACATTTCTTGTTTAGTTGTGGTATAGTGGATTTGTTAAAGGGTACATCTACACCAAGATATCTGTAAGTTTTAACGTAGCTAATGATTTCACCCTGCAAATAGATGGGTGGGGGATGTCGTTTGCTTGTTAATATCTTAGTTTTAGAGGAAGATATTATGAGGCCTAGTCGATTACAAATTGCTTGAACTTCATTAAGAATGGTATTCATCTTCTTATGCCCTGTTGTATGGATCATGATATCATCAGCATAGCTTATAGCTATATGTTTAGGTGAGACAGGTAGAGCATTTAGGAGAGCATTAATCAGAATATTAAATAGCATGGGACTAAGAACTCCTCCCTGCGGTGTACCTAAAGACATTTCTTTAGAATCACTTCTGAAGCCTTGGTAAAGGACAGAGGATACTCTATTTGACAGGTATCCTATTATCCAGCAGAGTAAGCTACCACCAATATTCATTTTGGCTAGTTCATGTAGTATAACGGTTCTGTTCGCAATATCAAATGCAGATTTTAGATCAAGAAAAGTGGTAAAACTAGTAGAGGTGTGTGCAGTGAGAAAGGTGGAAATACAGTTCTGCACACTTTTACCTTTCATGAATCCATAGAGGTAGGGGGAAAGTTGATGTCTGATTCTGTAGTACAGTCTGTTAAGCATCATTCTTTCAAAAGTTTTACAAAGACAACTAGTTAAGGAGATCGGCCTAAATGTATCAGGCTGTTGGGGCTTAGGGATAGGCACAATGAGACTATTGGTCCAGGAAGTAGGAAGAACGCCCTCAATGTAACTGAGATTATACAGTGCCAACAAAGGGTTATCAGGCACGTGCCTTAGAGTTCTGAGAATATCATAGGTTATACCATCCTCTCCAGGAGCAGTTGATCGACCTTTGGTTAATGCATTATCTAATTCATATTCGGTAAAGAGGCAATCACTCTCATCAATATTTTGGCTCATAAAATTAATCAGTTTCAACATTTCTTCAGAAGTACTCTCTAATTTTTTTCTAATATGAGATGGAAGGCTTTCATGCCTGGATGTTTTGGACCAGTCATTTATGAGGTCATTTGCTTTTTCAAGAGGAAAGGGATGAGCAACATTGCCAGTCTTTTTCCTGGTTATTTTATTTATACCTTTCCAAGCCAAACTCAAAGGGGTGGACCTATTTAATCCACTAACAAACTGTTCCCATTCCTGTTGCCTAAGTTCTTCCTTTCTATTCCTTGCATTTGTTAGTGCAGCTTGGAACGTTCTGAGCAGGTCTGGGGTTCTACATTCACGGTATGCTTTACCAATCCTCCTAGCTGCATGTGTTAGATTGCGCAGCTGTGGATCATTATAGTATTTACATTGGTTTTTATTGTTATTTATAGTGGAGGGTTTTTGTTTCCTATTCCTGCCCACTTGATCTGTGAGAACACTCTCAATAGTGGTAATTAAATCATCATTAAATTTTTGTGTGCCAATGGGCTCGTAATTCTTATACCATTGATCCAAGTGGTTAACAAAGTTGTCTCTATGTTCTGGTTTGAGAATAAGTTTCCTCCTTCTGTATTTAGCTCCTTGATTGCTGGAGATGTGATCAAGATTGACAGTTGTTAGTCTTGGGAAGTGATCAGATAGAAGATCATCAACTATGACAGAGTCATGCATCGTATATGATGTATTAAATCCAAGACACAGATCTAGTATGCCACCATATATGTGAGTAGGCTCAGTAGTGCCCACAATTCGAACATTATCATGCTCATTTAGCAATCTCACTAGTTTAGTTCCATTGGTGTTTGTTATAGACCCACCAATATTCTTATGTCTGGCATTAAAATCTCCAAGAATGATGGTAGGTTCACTATTGATGCTATCTGGTAAAGCATCAGGTCGAAGCTGGTTCGCTGGGGCATAGAGATTAAAAATGTTTATGGAAAAATCGCCTGCATATACTTTGACACCATGATACTGCATGTTAACTCGACTCTGCAAGGAAAGGAGTGAATGTGGCAAGCTCTTTCTGACATACATCACACAACAGTTGGTTGACCTTAGGTTATAAGCTGCATATCCAGGCAAGTTTGGTGGAGGTGCTCCATCTTTCAATCTACATTCCTGCAAACAGATGACATCAATATTCTTGGTTGCACTAATATGATGTAAGTCAGGCAACCGCTTCCTGATGGAAGCAATGTTCCATGAAAAGATTTGTAATGTATCCATTGTAGTGAGTTATTACAATCTCTTGCTCATAAGATGGTAAAACTATTATGCTTTGACTACAGTGTGCAGATACTTAAGAGCAAATAGCATAGTTTGTACGTCTTTATCTTCAGGACCTTTATTTTTAAGCATTTTTCGGCATTTTGGCAGCCAGTGATAAGGCAAGTCTTGAAGGCAAGAGTTATGGGCTTCTTTCTCACAAATTGCTGGAAGCTGAACGGAGATTGCTGCACTTTTGACATCATCACCATGCTCAAGAGCATCATCCTGATTACATATATTTATTAAACTTGTCAGGATCTGTTCAAGATGCTCAATTTTTTCTGGAAAGTTGTTATAATATGAGGAAGGTCTAACGAATCCAATGCCTCTCCGGAGGATGGCACTTCTGGGTTAGTGCTTTCTTTAACACCTATCACCTTAACAGGTACCATGGTTACATTAGTGTTCTCTGTTTCATCATTCATTGCAGGTAGGTCCTGTGCATCTGACTCATCTCCAATTTCCAGGGAGGTTACCTGTGTGGTGTCCGTCTCACTGTTGTAGTTGTGTGTATTGGGAGAAATGACAAACTCATCCCCATATTCAGGTGTAGCCATAGGTATCTGTAGTGGCAGACCAGTAGTTCCATATGTGCTAGCAGGGATGGCTAGCTCCTCCACAGCTGGTGCGTGTGATGGCATTCTGGTATCACCAGAATCCTTTGCAGTGAGGTGGGGTTCTTGCACACTTTGCAGAGGTTCAGTCTCAGATCTGACTGTGGTAGACTGGATGGCCCCATCCTCAGTTACCATTAAAGGACTGTTATCAGGTTTACATCGAAGGTTGTTTGGGTTCTGATTGCAGTCCTTGTGGGAGACTGTAACCCCAACTTCTTTACAGTTAATACACTTAAATTTTCGGCTGTCAGGGCCTACTGTGCATTCTCTAGTGGAATGTTTCCCAGCACACTTACCACACCAAGAATGTAGTATTCCACAGTCTACTGCAACATGGCCATAGTGCTGGCATTTGTAACACCTACGTTTAGGGGGTAGGTACACTTCGATGTTTAGGAAACGTAAACCATGCACCCAGATATTCCGGGGGAGGGGCACAGGACCTACCCAACTGGCAATAATTTGGGATTTTCCTTTAAGTCTTTTAGGCTTGATGATATGCTCACTTAGAGTCAGATGGGATGGGTCCATGCAGAGAGGGTATCCAAAGATTATGATACTGACCCATTTTTTAAAGTGGTGAGTGTCTGATGGAGGTCGGAGCAGCTTAATATCCCCATAAGGTGTACTAAGTAGATCATTAATCAGCTCTTTATTCTGTTCCACAAACACAAAGTTGTGTGTGTTTTTCCTAAATTGGATCCTTGAGTTAGGATGCTTGTTTACAGCTTCCATTAGCCATGCACACTTAGCAGGCAGCGGGGTGTTGTCAGGGAAGTTCAGCTTAACACATTCTTCCTTTGAAGAAAGACTTCTTGCAGCCTCTGTGCACCAAGGACGTTTAGTATCACATTGTGTACGAGTCAAGTGAGTCTGACTACGTCGACGCTCTAGCCCTTTCTCGCTTTTTCTCTTTTGTTTACTTTTAAAGGTCTGGAAGCTATCTTCATTTCCATCACCTGCAGAAATAGGTTCCTCTATGACAGTTGCCATGTTTGCCAGTGATGATATCTGGTGTAAGACTCACAACACAAGAATTCCTCGCTTATCTTTCCCTTATAGCTTATGCAAGAGCAAATATTCACTACAAAGTCAGAAGTCCAAAATAGATCACAAGACACAAGTGCTCAAGTTCAATGGTCGACACTGTGACCACACTCATCACTGTGACCACACTCAACACTGTGGCCACACTTAACACTGGCCACACTCAACACTGTGAGAACAGCACTCAAACTGCAAGTTGTCTGAAAGTGTTTGAGAGGAAGCTGGATTATAATGCGAAACAGCTGGGCTATAATGCGACACAGCTGGATTATAATGCGAAATAGCTTGGTTGTAATGAGAAACAGCTGGGTTATAATGCGAAACAGCTGGGTTATAATGAGAAACAGCTGGGTTATAATGTGAAACAGCTGGGCTACAATGAGAAACAGCTGGGTTATAATGTGAAACAGCTGGGTTATAATGAGAAACAGCTGGGTTATAATGTGAAACAGCTGGGCTACAATGAGAAACAGCTGGGTTATAATGTGAAACAGCTGGGTTATAATGAGAGCACCGTGTCTTCCTTTGCAGATGACACCCGAATCTGCATGACAGTGTCTTCCATTGCAGACACTGCAAGGCTCCAGGCGGACATCAACCAAATCTTTCAGTGGGCTGCAGAAAACAATATGAAGTTCAACGATGAGAAATTTCAATTACTCAGATATGGTAAACATGAGGAAATTAAATCTTCATCAGAGTACAAAACAAATTCTGGCCACAAAATAGAGCGAAACACCAACGTCAAAGACCTGGGAGTGATTATGTCGGAGGATCTCACCTTCAAGGACCATAACATTGTATCAATCGCATCTGCTAGAAAAATGACAGGATGGATAATGAGAACCTTCAAAACTAGGGAGGCCAAGCCCATGATGACACTCTTCAGGTCACTTGTTCTATCTAGGCTGGAATATTGCTGCACTCTAACAGCACCTTTCAAGGCAGGTGAAATTGCCGACCTAGAAAATGTACAGAGAACTTTCACGGCGCGCATAACGGAGATAAAACACCTCAATTACTGGGAGCGCTTGAGGTTCCTGAACCTGTATTCCCTGGAACGCAGGAGGGAGAGATACATGATTATATACACCTGGAAAATCCTAGAGGGACTAGTACCGAACTTGCACACGAAAATCACTCACTACGAAAGCAAAAGACTTGGCAGACGATGCACCATCCCCCCAATGAAAAGCAGGGGTGTCACTAGCACGTTAAGAGACCATACAATAAGTGTCAGGGGCCCGAGACTGTTCAACTGCCTCCCAGCACACATAAGGGGGATTACCAACAGACCCCTGGCAGTCTTCAAGCTGGCACTGGACAAGCACCTAAAGTCGGTTCCTGATCAGCCGAGCTGTGGCTCGTACGTTGGTTTGCGTGCAGCCAGCAGCAACAGCCTGGTTGATCAGGCGCTGATCCACCAGGAGGCCTGGTCACAGACCGGGCCGCGGGGGCGTTGACCCCCGAAACTCTCTCCAGGTAAACTCCAGCTGCGTTATAATGAGAAACAGCTGGGTTATAATATGAAGCAGCTGGGTTATAATGAGAAACAGCTGGGTTATAATGTGAAGCAGCTGGGTTATAATGAGAAACAGCTGGGTTATAATGTGAAGCAGCTGGGTTATAATGAGAAACAGCTGGGTTATAATGTGAAGCAGCTGGGTTATAATGAGAAACAGCTGGGTTATAATGTGAAGCAGCTGGGTTATAATGAGAAACAGCTAGGTTATAATGAGTAGCAGCTGGGTTATAATTAGAAACAGCTCCTGCCTCTTACAACTACTGGACTTCTACGACATGGTCTCGGTCGTTCCTGCCTCTCACAACTACTGGACCACTATAACATGGTCTTGGATGGTCACTCCTGCCTCTCACAACTACTAGACTTCTACGACATGGTCTCGGTCGTTCCTGCCTCTCACAACTACTGGACCACTATAACATGGTCTTGGATGGTCACTCCTGCCTCTCACAACTACTGGACTACTTTACCATGGCCTCGAATGCTCGTTCCTGCATCTCGCAACTACAAGACCACTATAACATGGTCTCTGATGGTCCCTAGTGCCTCTCAAAGCTAATGGATCACCATGACATGATCTTGGATACACTGGAGGACAAACAAAATACAGATATAGTTTACACAGACTTTGAGAAAGCATTCGACAAGTGTGACCATGGTGTAATAGCGCACAAAATGTGTGATAAAGGAATAACAGGAAAAGTGGGTAGATGGATTTGTAACTTCCTAACAAATAGAACACAAAAAGTAATAGTAAACAGAGTAAAGTCAGAGGAGGCCATAGTGTAAAGCTCTGTTCCACGAGGCACAGTACTTGCTGCCAGTGTTCCACGAGGCACAGTACTTGCTGCCAGTGTTCCACGAGGCACAGTACTTGCTGCCAGTGTTCCACGAGGCACAGTACTTGCTGCCAGTGTTCCACGAGGCACAGTACTTGCTGCCAGTGTTCCACGAGGCACAGTACTTGCTGCCAGTGTTCCACGAGGCACAGTACTTGCTGCCAGTGTTCCACGAGGCACAGTACTTGCTGCCAGTGTTCCACGAGGCACAGTACTTGCTGCCAGTGTTCCACGAGGCACAGTACTTGCTGCCAGTGTTCCACGAGGCACAGTACTTGCTGCCAGTGTTCCACGAGGCACAGTACTTGCTTCCACGAGGCACCACGAGGCACAGTACTTGCTGCCAGTGTTCCACGAGGCACAGTACTTGCTGCCAGTGTTCCACGAGGCACAGTACTTGCTGCCAGTGTTCCACGAGGCACAGTACTTGCTGCCAGTGTTCCACGAGGCACAGTACTTGCTGCCAGTGTTCCACGAGGCACAGTACTTGCTGCCAGTGTTCCACGAGGCACAGTACTTGCTGCCAGTGTTCCACGAGGCACAGTACTTGCTGCCAGTGTTTCACGAGGCACAGTACTTGCTGCCAGTGTGTTACAGTACTTGCTGCCAGTGTTCCACGAGGCACAGTACTTGCTGCCAGTGTTCCACAAAGTACAGTACTTGCTGCCAGTGTTCCACAAAGTACAGTACTTGCTGCCAGTGTTCCACAAAGTACAGTACTTGCTGCCAGTGTTCCACAAAGTACAGTACTTGCTGCCAGTGTTCCACGAGGCACAGTACTTGCTGCCAGTGTTCCACAAAGTACAGTACTTGCTGCCAGTGTTCCACAAAGTACAGTACTTGCTGCCAGTGTTCCACAAAGTACAGTACTTGCTGCCAGTGTTCCACAAAGTACAGTATTTGCTGCCAGTGTTCCACAAAGTACAGTACTTACTGCCAGTGTACCACAAAGTACAGTACTTGCTGCCAGTGTTCCACAAAGTACAGTATTTGCTGCCAGTGTTCCACAAAGTACAGTATTTGCTGCCAGCGTTCCACAAAGTACAGTACTTGCTGCCAGTGTTCCACAAAGTACAGTACTTTCTGCCAGTGTTCCACAAAGTACAGTACTTGCTGCCAGTGTTCCAGAAAGTAAAGTACTCGCTGCCAGTGTTCCACAAAGTACAGTACTTGCTGCCAGTGTTCCACAAAGTACAGTACTTGCTGCCAGTGTTCCACAAAGTACAGTACTTTCTGCCAGTGTTCCACAAAGTACAGTACTTGCTGCCAGTGTTCCAGAAAGTGAAGTACTCGCTGCCAGTGTTCCACAAAGTGCAGTACTTGCTGCCAGTGTTCCACAAAGTACAGTACTTGCTGCCAGTGTTCCACAAAGTACAGTACTTGCTGCCAGTGTTCCACAAAGTACAGTACTCGCTGCCAGTGTTCCACAAAGTACAGTACTTGCTGCCAGTGTTCCACAAAGTACAGTACTTGCTGCCAGTGTTCCACAAAGTACAGTACTTGCTGCCAGTGTTCCACAAAGTACAGTATTTGCTGCCAGTGTTCCACAAAGTACAGTACTTGCTGCCAGTGTTCCACAAAGTACAGTACTTACTGCCAGTGTTCCACAAAGTACAGTATTTGCTGCCAGTGTTCCACAAAGTACAGTACTTGCTGCCAGTGTTCCACAAAGTACAGTACTTGCTGCCAGTGTTCCACAAAGTACAGTATTTGCTGCCAGTGTTCCACAAAGTACAGTATTTGCTGCCAGTGTTCCACAAAGTACAGTACTTGCTGCCAGTGTTCCACAAAGTACAGTACTTTCTGCCAGTGTTCCACAGAGTACAGTACTTGCTGCCAGTGTTCCAGAAAGTAAAGTACTCGCTGCCAGTGTTCCACAAAGTGCAGTACTTGCTGCCAGTGTTCCACAAAGTACAGTACTTGCTGCCAGTGTTCCACAAAGTACAGTATTTGCTGCCAGTGTTCCACAAAGTACAGTACTTGCTGCCAGTGTTCCACAAAGTACAGTACTCGCTGCCAGTGTTCCACAAAGTACAGTACTTGCTGCCAGTGTTCCACAAAGTACAGTACTTGCTGCCAGTGTTCCACAAAGTACAGTACTTGCTGCCAGTTAGTTTAATATGTTTATTATGCACCACATACCCATCCTGTGGGCGGTAGTCAAAAGATTACAGAGGTACATAATTGGTCCAGGGACTGGACTCCAAAGTTTTGATAGCTGAGCAAGTTACAGAGGTAATGAATTCACAATTTACAAAGGTAATGAACTCACAAATTACAAAGGTAATGAACTCCAGGTAGGTCTAGTCACAATCATGACAAGTTACAAAGGTATTTACAGATTACAGAGGTACACAATGGGTCCAGGGACTGGGCCCCAAAGTTTTGATGGCTGAACTAGGTACAAGGTAATGAACTCACAAGTAACAAAGGTAATGAATACTGTAAGAATGGTTACTTACGTTTATACATGGCTACAATCATGAACAAATTATAGTGTAATGAGCAATTCACACTTCCACACCCGGTCACAACTGTAGTGAGTTATTGGTGCAAATATTGATTGTTGAGTCACACACACACACACACACACACACACACACACACACACACACACACACACACACACACACACACACACACACACACACACACACACACATAAACACACACACACACACATACACAAACTCATACACACACACGCACACACACTCATACACACACACACACACACACACACACACACACCCATTCATATACACACACACACACTCATACACATACACACGCACACACAAACACACACACAAACACACACACACACACACACACACACACACACACACACACACACACACACACACACACACACACACACACACACACACACACACACACACACACAGGAGCTTGGACTCGACCCCTGCAATCTCAACTAGGTGAATGCACACACATACACACACACACACACACACACACACACACACACACACACACATGTATATGTGAACGACATGACGGAAGGGTTAGACTCAGAAGTGTCCCTGTTTGCAGATGATGTGAAGTTAATGAGGAGAATTAAATCTGATGAGGACCAGGCAGGACTTCAAAGAGACCTGGACAGACTGGACACCTGGTCCAGCAAATGGCTTCTCGAATTTAATCCTGCCAAATGCAAAGTCATGAAGATAGGGGAAGGGCACAGAAGACCACAGACAGAGTATAGGCTAGGTGGCCAAAGACTGCAAACCTCACTCAAGGAGAAAGATCTTGGGGTGAGTATAACACCGAGCATGTCTCCGGAAGCACACATCAATCAGATAACTGCTGCAGCATATGGGCGCCTGGCAAACCTGAGAACAGCATTCCGACACCTTAGTAAGGAATCATTCAAGACACTGTACACCGTGTATGTCAGGCCCATACTGGAGTATGCAGCACCTGTTTGGAACCCGCACTTGATAAAGCACGTCAAGAAACTAGAGAAAGTACAAAGGTTTGCCACAAGGTTAGTTCCAGAGCTAAGGGGAATGTCCTATGAAGAAAGATTAAGGGAAATCGGCCTGACGACACTGGAGGACAGGAGGGTCAGGGGAGACATGATAACGACATATAAAATACTGCGTGGAATAGACAAGGTGGACAAGGACAGGATGTTCCAGGGAGGGGACACAGAAACAAGAGGCCACAATTGGAAGTTGAAGACACAAATGAGTCAGAGAGATAGTAGGAAGTATTTCTTCAGTCATAGAGTTGTAAGGCAGTGGAATAGCCTAGAAAATGACGTAGTGGAGGCAGGAACCATACACAGTTTTAAGACGAGGTTTGATAAAGCTCATGGAGCGGGGAGAGAGAGGGTCTAGTAGCAACCGGTGAAGAGGCGGGGCCAGGAGCTAGGACTCGACCCCTGCAACCACAAATAGGTGAGTACAAATAGGTGAGTACACACACACACACACACACACACACACAAACACAAACACACACACACACACACACACACACACACACACACATGCACACATGTGGTAATGCTTTATTTACAACTAGCAAAGTCAGGGTATTTCTCCAGAATGGTCTGCAATATACCACTGTGGATAAAATACTTTGCCATTTCTTGAACATTTCTGAGTGAGTTGTTTCTAAATTCATTAATTTTATCATACTCCAGTACATAATGACGCAGAGTGTGACAATAGTCCATCTGGCAAAGTTTACATTTCGTTTGGTCTACATCTGGTGGTGGTGATTTAACCTGCCAAAGATACTTGTAACCCAGCCGGAGCCGGGCGGTAGTGACATCCAAGAGTCTGCTTATTTTGTTGGATGCACCATAGACATGTGGCTCCTCCTGCATGATAGAGTGATGATAGATGGACTCACTGGTGTCAATCTCCCTGAGCCTTAAGTCCATAAAATTCAGTTGAAGTTCTTTTCGTATTATTGTTCTCAAACTACTACCTGACAAGCCAAGATTGTAATCTACTCCCTCTTTGAAAGCATACAGCTTAGCCAATTCATCAGTTCTATCATGCATCTGAAGACCAATGTGAGATGGAATCCACAGCATGTGCACTCTGACTCCACTGTCCATAATCCTACCATACCTGTGTCTGGCTTCTGACACAAGCATGCCACAATTTATGCTTAATGAGTTGAGAGCATTTATGGATGACAGAGAATCAGTTACAATTAAACTGTCAATCTTTGATACATAGATGCATTTCAGTGCAAGGAGTATGGCAAACAGTTCTGTCTGAAGGGTAGAGGCCCAATTATTGATGTGTGCTCCAATTTCTTTAAGAGAGCCATCACTCTGTACGACAACAGCAGCACTACCAGCTGCACTAGTGGATTGGTGAACAGAACCATCAGCGTAAATAATTTACGAGAGTGTGTGCTGTGTGACTATGTTATCAATACAGCTTAAGGCCTCATGTTTGGCTTCAAGGCGAAGTTTTGGTTGTGATTTAAGAAGTAGTTTGGGGGGAAATGGAGGAATGGTAGTTTGGAATGGGGTAATATTCCATGGAGCGGAGAAGTGCCGCTGTTGCCTTACTTGACATAGATCATGTATCTGATTCATGCGGAGGTCGGTTCCAGTTTTTTCGATCCATCTGGAGGAGTGTTCACCAGTGCTGAGGAAAGTTTGGAGGGCTTCTGTGCAGGGGTTTGAATGAGCTTGCCTGAGCATATTAACCCCAATTAGGATATTTCTTTCAGTAACACGATCTCTGATGCTTGGAATATCAAGTTCTTTTTGCATATTTAAAATTTTGGCAGTACGAGGGCATCCTAAAATGATCCTCATTGCTTCGTTCTGCAGTTTTTCCAGCCCTCCAAGGTTCCAGTCAGACACGAGTGCAAGTAGTGGCGCCGCATAATCAACCAATGATCTAATATAAGCAAGATACATCATTTTCACAATTTTAACATTAGCACCATACCTGGGGTGAAACCCTGCCACAACTCTAAGTGCTCTCAGCCTTTCTTTGTATTGGCGACAAAGTCTCGTTACAACAGGTCCAAGTAGTGGAACCTCAAAGCCTAGATACCTGTATCTGCTTACATATTCTAGAAGAGACCCATCATGCAACTGGATCTGACGAACTGTGCCTCTCTGTCGAGGAGGACGCCTATTGAGTATTACCTGGAGTTTACCTGGAGAGAGTTCCGGGGGTCAACGCCCCCGCGGCCCGGTCTGAGACCAGGCCTCCTGGTGGATCACAGCCTGATCAACCAGGCTGTTGCTGCTGGCTGCACGCAAACGAACATACGAGCTACAGCCCGGCTGATCCGGAACTGACTTTAGGTGCTTGTCCAGTGCCAGCTTGAAGACTGCCAGGGGTCTGTTGGTAATCCCCCTTATGTGTGCTGGGAGGCAGTTGAACAGTCTCGGGCCCCTGACACTTATTGTATGGTCTCTTAACGTGCTAGTGACACCCCTGCTTTTCATTGGGGGGATGGTGCATCGTCTGCCAAGTCAGTAGAGATTATCAACCCCAGGTCCTGACACGAGGCTAGTACATGATTAAGAATGTTTTGGGTGTTGGAGAATCCGGTGGTATGAATCATTATATCATCAGCAAAACTAATCACATAATGATGGGGCTGACTAGGCATAGCATTAAGTAACGCATTAATTAGAATATTGAACAGTGTGGGACTGAGCACACCTCCCTGTGGGGTTCCTAATTCAAAGTCTTTAGTTACACTTCTATGTCCCTGGAACAACACAGTCGATTTTCTGTTTGACAGGTAGCCTTTAATCCAGCGGAGAAGCCATCCTCCAACATCCATTCTGGCAAGTACAGTACTCGCTGCCAGTGTTCCACAAGGTACAGTACTCGCTGCGAGCGTTCCACAAAATACGGTACTCGCTGCCAGTTTTCCACAAGGTACAGTACTCGCTGCCAGTGTTCTGCAAGGCACAGTAATCGCTGCCAGTGTTCCACAAGGCACAGTACTCGCTGCCAGTGTTCCACAAGGCACAGTACTCGCTGCCAGTGTTCCACAAGGCACAGTACTCGCTGCCAGTGTTCCACAAGGCACAGTACTCGCTGCCAGTGTTCCACAAGGCACAGTACTCGCTGCAAGTGTTCCACAAGGCACAGTACTCGCTGCCAGTGTTCCACAAGGCACAGTACTCGCTGCCAGTGTTCCACAAGGCACAGTACTCGCTGCCAGTGTTCCACAAGGCACAGTACTCGCTGCAAGTGTTCCACAAGGCACAGTACTCGCTGCAAGTGTTCCACAAGGCACAGTACTCGCTGCCAGTGTTCCATAAGGCACAGTACTCGCTGCCAGTGTTCCACAAGGCACAGTACTCGCTGCAAATGTTCCACAAGGCACAGTACTCGTTGCAAGTGTTCCACAAGGCACAGTACTCGCTGCAAGTGTTCCACAAGGCACAGTACTCGCTGCCAGTGTTCCACAAGGCACAGTAATCGCTGCCAGTGTTCCACAAGGCACAGTACTCGCTGCCAGTGCTCCTCAAGGCACAGTACTCGCTGCAAGTGTTCCACAAGGCACAGTACTCGCTGCCAGTGTTCCACAAGGCACAGTACTCGCTGCCAGTGCTCCACAAGGCACAGTACTCTCTGCAAGTGTTCCACAAGGCACAGTACTCGCTGCCAGTGTTCCACAAGGCACAGTAATCGCTGCCAGTGTTCCATAAGGCACAGTACTCGCTGCCAGTGTTCCACAAGGCACAGTACTCGCTGCCAGTGTTCCTCAAGGCACAGTAGTTTAACATCTTTATTATGCACCCCATACCCATCCTGTGGGCGGTAGTCAAAAGATTACAAAGGTACATAATGGGTCCAGGGACTGGACCCCAAAGTTATGATAGCTGAACTAGTTACAAAGGTAATGAACTCCAGGTAGATCTGGTCACAATCATGGCAAGTTACAGAGGTAATGAATCAGCTTCACTCCTATACATGGTTACAGTCATGAGCAAATTACAAAGTAATGAACCACTGATATGTCCACACCTGGTCACAATTGTAATGAGTTATAAATACAAATATTAAGTGGGTCATACACCCACACTAGTGCGCGCGCGCACACGCATACACACACGAGGGCTCACGCACAGACATATGCACACGAGCGTACAAATATATGCATACACACAAGCACGCGCACACACACACACACACACACACACACACACACACATACATACATCACACACACACACACACACACGCGCACACGCACACACACACACACACACACACACACACACGCACACACACACACACACACACACACTCACACACACACATACATACATCACACACACACACACACACACACACACGACTCAGATGAATCAAAGGGATGTTAGGAAGTATTTATTCAGTCATAGAGTAGTCAGGCCATGGAATAGCCTAGAAAGTGATGTAGTGGAGGCAGGAACCATACATAGTTTTAAGGCGAGGTATGATAGAGCTCATGGGGCAGGGAGAGAGAGGACCTAGTAGCAATCAGCGAAGAGGCGGGGCCAGGAGCTGTGAATCGACGCCTGCAACCACAAATAGGTGAGTACACACACAGTTCCACACAAGAGATTGGTGCAAAAACTGGAGGACCAAGCAGGGATAACAGGGAAGGCACTACAATGGATCAGGGAATACTTGTCAGGAAGACAGCAGCGAGTCATGGTACGTGGCGAGGTGTCAGAGTGGGCACCTGTGACCAGCGGGGTCCCACAGGGGTCAGTCCTAGGACCAGTGCTGTTTCTGGTATTTGTGAACGACATGACGGAAGGAATAGACTCTGAGGTGTCCCTGTTTGCAGATGACGTGAAGTTGATGAGAAGAATTCACTCGATCGAAGACCAGGCAGAACTACAAAGGGATCTGGACAGGCTGCAGACCTGGTCCAGCAATTGGCTCCTGGAGTTCAATCCCACCAAGTGCAAAGTCATGAAGATTGGGGAAGGGCAAAGAAGACCGCAGACGGAGTACAGTCTAGGGGGTCAGAGACTACAAACCTCACTCAAGGAAAAA
Source organism: Cherax quadricarinatus (assembly GCF_038502225.1). Classification (NCBI taxonomy): domain Eukaryota; kingdom Metazoa; phylum Arthropoda; class Malacostraca; order Decapoda; family Parastacidae; genus Cherax; species Cherax quadricarinatus. The sequence continues at coordinate 23,132,242 of NC_091345.1, forward strand.
GATCTTGGGGTGAGTATAACACCAGGCACATCTCCTGAAGCGCACATCAACCAAATAACTGCTGCAGCATATGGGCGCCTAGCAAACCTCAGAACAGCATTCCGACATCTTAACAAGGAATCATTCAGGACCCTGTACACCGTGTACGTTAGGCCCATATTGGAGTATGCGGCACCAGTTTGGAACCCACACCTAGCCAAGCACGTAAAGAAACTAGAGAAAGTGCAAAGGTTTGCAACAAGACTAGTCCCAGAGCTAAGAGGTATGTCCTACGAGGAGAGGTTAAGGGAAATCAACCTGACGACACTGGAGGACAGGAGAGATAGGGGGGACATGATAACGACATACAAAATACTGAGAGGAATTGACAAGGTGGACAAAGACAGGATGTTCCAGAGATTGGACACAGTAACAAGGGGACACAGTTGGAAGTTGAAGACACAGATGAATCACAGGGATGTTAGGAAGTATTTCTTCAGCCACAGAGTAGTCAGTAAGTGGAATAGTTTGGGAAGCGATGTAGTGGAGGCAGGATCCATACATAGCTTTAAGCAGAGGTATGATAAAGCTCACGGCTCAGGGAGAGTGACCTAGTAGCGATCAGTGAAGAGGCGGGGCCAGGAGCTCGGACTCGACCCCCGCAACCTCAACTAGGTGAGTACAACTAGGTGAGTACACACACACACACACACACACACACACACACACACACACACACACACACACACAAGCACACATGTGGTAATGCTTTATTTACAGCTAGCAAAGTCAGGGTATTTCTCCAGAATGGTCTGTAATATACCACTGTGGATAAAATACTTTGCCATTTCTTGAACATTTCTGAGTGAGTTGTTTCTAAATTCATTAATTTGGTCACACTCCAGTACATAATGATGCAAGGTGTGACAATAGTCCATCTGGCAAAGTTTACATTTCGTTTGGTCTACATCTGGTGGTGGTGATTTAACCTGCCATAGATACTTGTAACCCAGCCGGAGCCGGGCAGTAGTGACATCCAAGAGTCGGCTTATTTTGTTGGATGCACCATAGACATGTGGCTCCTCCTGCATGATGGAATGATGATAGATGGACTGACTTGTGTCAATCTCCCTAAGTCTTAAGTCAATAAAGTTCATTTGAAGTTCTTTTCGTATTATTGTTCTCAAACTGCTAACTGACAACCCAAGATTGTAATCTACCCCCTCTTTGAAAGCATACAGCTTAGCCAATTTATCATTTCTATCATGCATCTGAAGACCAATGTGAGATGGAATCCACAGCATGTGCACTCTGACTCCACTGTCCACAATCTTACCATACCTGTGTCTGGCTTCTGACACAAGCATGCCACAATTTATACTTAATGAGTTGAGAGCATTTATGGATGACAAAGAATCAGTTACAATTAAAGTGTCAACCTTAGATACATGGACACATTTGAGTGCAAGGAGTATGGCAAACAGTTCTGTTTGAAGGGTAGAGGCCCAGTTATTGATGCGTGCTCCAATTTCTTTATGAGAGCCATCACTCTGTGTGACAACAGCAGCACTACCAGCTGCACCAGTGGACTGGTGAACAGAACCATCAACGTAAATAATTTGTGAAAGAGTGTTCTGTGTGACTAAGTTATCAATACAGCTTAAGGCATCATGATTGGCTTCAAGACGAAGCTTTGGTTGTGATTTAAGAAGAGTTTTGGGGGGAAATGGAGGAATGGTAGTTTGGAATGGGGTAATATCCCATGGAGCAGGGACACACAAGGCACAGTACTCGCTGCCAGTTTTCCACAAGGCACAGTACTCGCTGCCAGTTTTCCACAAGGTACAGTACTCGCTGCCAGTGTTCCACAAGGCACAGTACTCGCTGCCAGTGTTCCACAAGGTACAGTACTCGCTGCCAGTGTTCCACAAGGCACAGAACTCGCTGCCAGTGTTCCACAAGGTGCATAACTCGCTGCCAGTGCTCCACAAGGCACAGTACTCGCTGCCAGTGTTCCACAAGGTACAGTACTCTCTCCCATCCTGTTCCTCATCTTCATATCTGACAGAGATGTAAGCTACAGCACCGTTTTCTCTTTTACTGACGAAACCAGAATTTGTATGTCGGTATCTCCAAGCGGACGTTAACCAAGTCTATAAATGGGTCTCAGAACATCATGAAGTTAAATGAAGACAAATTTCAATTGGTCCGCTATGGAAAACTCGAGGAAATAAAAACTGGATCTTAATATAAAACAAATTCCAACCACACAATAGAGTGAAAACTAATATGAAGGACCTGGGAGTAATAATGTCAGAGAATCTCACTTTCAAAGATCACAACAATGTCTCTACTGCATCTGCTAGGAAAACGATAGGATGACTTAGCTTATTATATTTATTATGCACCCCATACCCATTCTGTGAACGGTAGTCAAAAGATTACAGAGGTACATAATGGGTCCAGGGACTGTACATCAACATTACAGAGGTACATAATGGGTTAAGGGACTGTACATCAACATTACAGAGGTATACAATAGGTCCAGGGACTGCACCTTAACATTACAGAGGTATATAATGGGTCCAGGGACTGCACCTCAACATTACAGAGGTACATAATTGCTCTAGGGACTGCACCTCAACAATGCAGAGGTACGTAATGGGACCAGTGACTGTACCTCAACATTACAGAGGTACATAATGGGTTCAGGGACTGCACCTTAACATTACAGAGGTATATAATGGGTCCAGGGATTGCACCTCAACATTACAGAGGTACATAATGGGACCAGTGACTGTACCTCAACATTACAGAGGTACATAATGGGACCAGTGACTGTACCTCAACATTACAGAGGTACATAATTGCTCTAGGGACTGCACCTCAACGATGCAGAGGTACGTAATGGGACCAGTGACTGTACCTCAACATTACAGAGGTACATAATGGGTTCAGGGACTGTACCTCAACATTACAGAGGTACATAATGGGTTCAGGGATTGTACCTCAACATTACAGAGGTACATAATGGGTCAAGGGACTGTACCTCAACGTTACAGAGGTACATAATGGGTCCAGGGACTGTACCTCAACATTACAGAGGTACATAATGGGTCCAGGGACTGTACCTCAACATTACGGAGGTACATAATGGGACCAGTGACTGTACCTCAACATTACAGAGGTACATAATGGGACCAGTGACTGTACCTCAACATTACAGAGGTACATAATGGGTCCAGGGACTGTACCTCAACATTACAGAGGTACATAATTGCTCTAGGGACTGCACCTCAACAATGCAGAGGTACGTAATGGGACCAGTGACTGTACCTCAACATTACAGAGGTACATAATGGGTCCAGGGACTGTACCTCAACATTACAGAGGTACATAATGGGTCCAGGGACTGCACCTCAACATTACAGAGGTACATAATTGCTCTAGGGACTGTACCTCAACATTACAGAGGTACATAATGGGTCAAGGGGCTGTACCTCAACATTACAGAGGTACATAATGGGTCAAGGGACTGTACCTCAACATTACAGAGGTACATAATGGGTCCAGGGACTGTACCTCAACATTACAGAGGTACATAATGGGTCCAGGGACTGTACCTCAACATTACAGATGTACATAATGGGTCAAGGGACTGTACCTCAACATTACAGAGGTACATAATGGGTCAAGGGACTGGATCACAAAGTTTTGATAACTGAACAAGTTACAAAGGTAATGAACTGTTTATACATATGTTTATATCTGGTCACAATCTTAATGATTTATTTGTACAGACATGAATTAAGTCACTCACGCAAAAAAAAAAAAAAAGTGGTAATGCGTAATTTACAGCGAGCAAAGTCAGGGTATTTTTCCAGAAAGGTTTGTAATATTTCACTATTGTTAAATGGATACTGAGAACCTTCAAAACTGGGGATGCCAAGCCAATGACGATTCTCTTCAAATCGCTTGTTCTCTCTCTAGGCAGGCGAAATTGCAGCCCTGGAAAATATACAGAGAACTCTCACTGCCCGTGTAAGTACGATAAATCACCTAAATTACTGGGAATGGTTGAAGTCCCTTGACCTGTACTCCTTGAAATGCAGGCGAGAAAGATACATGATAATATATACTTCGAAAATGCTAGAGGAACTAGTCCTAAATCTACACACGAAAATCACTCCCTACTAAAGCAAAAGATTCGACAGGAGATGCAACATTGCCCTAATGAAAAGCAGAGACGCCACGAGTACACTAAGAGACAACACAATAAGTGTCAGGGGCCCAAGACTGTTCAACTGTCTCCCAGCATACATAAGAGGGATTACCAATAAACCTCTGTCTGTCTTCAAGAAGGCTCTGGACAGGCACCTAAAGTCAGCACCTGACCAGCCGGGCTGTGGTTCGTACGTTGATTTACGTGCGGCCACCAATAACAGCCTGGATGATCAGGCTTTGATTCACCCGGAGACCTGGTCATGGACCGGGCAGCGGGGGCGCTGACCCCCCGGAACACCCTCCAGGCATTTTCCAGAGAGCTGAGGAGGAGTTGTTGAGGTGGTTCGGATATTTAGAGAGATGGAACAAAACAGAATGATTTGGAGGACGCATCAATCTGTAGTGGAAGGAAGGCGGGCTAGGGGTCGGCCTAGGAAAGATTGGTGGGAGGGGGTTAGTTTAATATGTTTATTATGCACCCCATACCTATCCTGTGGGCGGTAGTCAAAAGATTACAGAGGTACATAATTGGTCCAGGGACTGGACTCCAAAATTTTGATAGCTGAGCAAGTTACAGAGGTAATGAACTCACAATTTACAAAGGTAATGAACTCACAATTTACTAAGGTAATGAACTCACAATTTACAAAGGTAATGAACTCCAGGTAAGTCTGGTCACAATCATGACAAGTTACAAAGGTATTTACAGATTACAGAGGTACGTAATGGGTCCAGGGACTGGGCCCCCAAAGTTTTGATAGCTGAACTAGGTACAAAGGTAATGAGCTCACAGGTACAAAGGTAATGAGCTCACAAGTTACAAAGGTAATGAATTCTGTAGAATGGTTACTTACGTTTATACTTTGGCTACAATCATGAACAAATTATAGAGTAATGAGCAATTCACACTTCCACACCCGGTCACAACTGTAATGAGTTATTGGTGCAAATATTGATTGTTGAGTCACACACACCACACACACACACACACACACACACACACACACACACACACACACACACACACACACACACACACACACACACACACACACACACACACACACACACACACACACTTTAGTTTAATATCTTTATGCACCCCATAGGGGGTAAAGGAGGTTTTGTCAGTAAGGGGTTTGGACTTCCAGCAAGCGTGTGTAAATAAATTAGATAGGAGCGAGTGAAAAAAAGTGGTTTCCGCGACTTGACGTGCTGTGGGAGTGTGAGCAAAGTAACATTTATGAAGGGATTCAGGGAAACCAGTTAGCCGGACTTGAGTCCTGGCGGTGGGAAACACGGTGCCTGCACTCCTCAGGAGGGGTGGAGATGTTTGCAGTTTTGAACGGTAAGACAGCATACCACAATTTTTATTATGATACTAATATTACACCATATGTGACATGACTCCACTACGCACTACTCCACCCATATATATATATATGGGTGGAGTAGTGCGTAGCGGACTTATACCACATAATATTGGTATGATAAAAACTATGGTATGCTGAGAGCGGACACAGGTGGTAGTGTTGATAACATGTTGTATTAAGAGTATTTTATCATAAACAGTATGTTAAGGATCCACCAGCCTGTGAATACACCCACCTGACACATTATTTCAACACTAACGCTCTGACCTCCTTACTCTCACATTTATATTCATAATGTTATAACAAGAAGTTGATAGTCATAAAAATAACAACTCGCCACATGGTACTTTAAAAGTCCCCATTAATTTATTCACCATAACCCGTGGTTAGTTATAGTGGGAAATGATAGTGAATGATCACAAATATAGACAAGGATATCAATCAAGGTGCTGTGTGTCTGTCAGACTGTGTTGTACCACTGATCTGCGAGTGCTGTGTGTCTGTCAGACTGTGTTGTACCACTGATCTGCGAGTGCTGTGTGTCTGTCAGACTGTGTTGTACCACTGATCTGCGAGTGCTGTGTGTCTGTCAGACTGTGTTGTACCACTGATCTGCGAGTGCTGTGTGTCTGTCAAACTGTGTTGTGCCACTGATCTGCGAGTGCTGTGTGTCTGTCAGACTGTGTTGTACCACTGATCTGCGAGTGCTGTGTGTCTGTCAGACTGTGTTGTACCACTGATCTGCGAGTGCTGTGTGTCTGTCAGACTGTGTTGTACCACTGATCTGCGAGTGCTGTGTGTCTGTCAGACTGTGTTGTGCCACTGATCTGCGAGTGCTGTGTGTCTGTCAGACTGTGTTGTACCACTGATCTGCGAGTGCTGTGTGTCTGTCAGACTGTGTTGTGCCACTGATCTGCGAGTGCTGTGTGTCTGTCAGACTGTGTTGTGCCACTGATCTGCGAGTGCTGTGTGTCTGTCAGACTGTGTTGTGCCACGGAATTGCGAGTGCTGTGTGTCTGTCAAACTGTGTTGTGCCACTGATCTGCGAGTGCTGTGTGTCTGTCAGTCTGTGTTGTACCACTGATCTGTGAGTGCTGTGTGTCTGTCAGACTGTGTTGTGCCACTGATCTGCGAGTGCTGTGTGTCTGTCAGTCTGTGTTGTACCACTGATCTGCGAGTGCTGTGTGTCTGTCAGACTGTGTTGTGCCACTGATCTGCGAGTGCTGTGTGTCTGTCAGACTGTGTTGTGCCACTGATCTGCGAGTGCTGTGTGTCTGTCAGACTGTGTTGTACCACTGATCTGCGAGTGCTGTGTGTCTGTCAGACTGTGTTGTACCACTGATCTGCGAGTGGTGTGTGTCTGTCAGACTGTGTTGTACCACTGATCTGCGAGTGGTGTGTGTCTGTCAGACTGTGTTGTACCACTGATCTGCGAGTGGTGTGTGTCTGTCAGACTGTGTTGTGCCACTGATCTGCGAGTGCTGTGTGTCTGTCAGACTGTGTTGCGCCACTGATCTGCGAGTGCTGTGTGTCTGTCAGACTGTGTTGCGCCACTGATCTGCGAGTGGTGTGTGTCTGTCAGACTGTGTTGCGCCACTGATCTGCGAGTGGTGTGTGTCTGTCAGACTGTGTTGTGCCACTGATCTGCGAGTGCTGTGTGTCTGTCAGACTGTGTTGTGCCACTGATCTGCGAGTGCTGTGTGTCTGTCAGACTGTGTTGTACCACTGATCTGCGAGTGGTGTGTGTCTGTCAGACTGTGTTGTACCACTGATCTGCGAGTGGTGTGTGTCTGTCAGACTGTGTTGTGCCACTGATCTGCGAGTGCTGTGTGTCTGTCAGACTGTGTTGTACCACTGATCGGCGAGTGGTGTGTGTCTGTCAGACTGTGTTGTACCACTGATCTGCGAGTGGTGTGTGTCTGTCAGACTGTGTTGTGCCACTGATCTGCGAGTGCTGTGTGTCTGTCAGACTGTGTTGTACCACTGATCTGCGAGTGGTGTGTGTCTGTCAGACTGTGTTGTACCACTGATCTGCGAGTGCTGTGTGTCTGTCAGACTGTGTTGTACCACTGATCTGCGAGTGCTGTGTGTCTGTCAGACTGTGTTGTACCACTGATCTGCGAGTGGTGTGTGTCTGTCAGACTGTGTTGTACCACTGATCTGCGAGTGCTGTGTGTCTGTCAGACTGTGTTGTACCACTGATCTGCGAGTGCTGTGTGTCTGTCAGACTGTGTTGTGCCACTGATCTGTGAGTGCTGTGTGTCTGTCAGACTGTGTTGTACCACTGATCTGCGGGTGCTGTGTACTCACCTAGTTGAGGTTGCAGGGGACGAATCCAAGCTCCTGGCCCCGACAGACACACACAGTGTGTCTGTCAGGCTATGTTGTACCACTGCTCTGGGTGCTGTATCTGTCAGGGTGTGTTGTACCACTGAACTACGGGTGCTGTGTGTCAGGCTGTGTTGTACAGAGGCACTGTACTCCCCACCTCCAGAACTGCACCATCCAGAGTACAGAGGCACTGTACTCCCCACCTCCAGAACTGCACCATCCAGAGTACAGAGGCACTGTACCTCCCAGAGTCACATACACTCACGACACATTACATGTGTTATTTGCTATATTTAATTCTTATGTTGATAAATTTACACTATTTCTATAAAGCCAAGAATATACACTGAGAGGTTTATGTCTCTCAGTATATATACACTGAGAGATGTATATCACTCGGGTCATATACACTTCTGTCATTTCTGTACTTAACTGCATGTCATATTTTCTATTTTTTTAAGAGTAAAATTTGGTACGATTTGAGTATTTTCTTTTACTTGAGTGCAGGTATATGTTGTGATGAGGAGGTGGAGTGTGTTGTGGTGTGTAGTGGTGGTAGGAGTGACAGTGATGGCCCCTACCACCATTCCCAAGCCCGTGGTCCAGCCTAGGATAGATTCCAACCCTGTGGCTCCTGTTGCTGGTGACGCTGATGCTGCAGGTGGTACCACCAACGTCATCAGTAACGGAGAAGATGTGGCCACCATATCATCAACATCAACAACCCTGGACCCTCTGGAAGAGTTCTGTCGTGAAGCTTGTAAGGAAGGTGTTGGTGGTCCAGAGTGCGACTGTCCTGACCACCCCTTTGGTTAGTGGTTCCCTGGTGACCTTAAGTGGTTCCATGGTACCCTGTGGAACCCCCCCCCAAGACCATTGGTAGTGTGGTGACCAGTGGTTGACCCTGGTGCCTGGCTAGGCCCATGGAACATAAGTTAAGAATCTCGGCTCTTTGTAAACTGTGTTGTATATGTGAGCCGAGGACTATGTTGTGATAAGGTGAAGGTATGATGCACACACCTTACTGGTAACACACACACACACACACACTTATGTACACATAAATGTATGTACACATAAATGTATGTAATCACATGAATACTCAAATATAATTAAATGCACAAATTTTGTTTTTATTATTCTTATATTAATACTTTAAATACTTTTATGAATGAACAATTTTGGCTGTACGAATAAAGGTTTTATGTGCGAGGAGCTTAGACATCCAACAGGCGTGTGCGAGATAGATTTTTTTAGATTTTGCCACCGAAGTGGCTAGTTTATTGTGCACCCCATATCCATCCTGTGGATGGTAGCGCGAGAGCATATGGATACACAAAAGGCCTTGGAACTAGGCCCCAAAAAGTTGACAGGAGTTAACCCTTTTGATCATCATCTGTGTGTCTCCCATACTGCCAGAAGTACTTGTAACCAAGCCTAAGCCTGGCCACTACAGCATCAGTCAGTACTTGTAACCAAGCCTAAGCCTGGCCACTACAGCATCAGTCAGTACTTGTAACCAAGCCTAAGCCTGGCCACTACAACATCAGTCAGTACTTGTAACCAAGCCTAAGCCTGGCCACTACAGCATCAGTCAGTACTTGTAACCAAGCCTAAGCCTGGCCACTACAACATCAGTCAGTACTTGTAACCAAGCCTAAGCCTGGCCACTACAGCATCAGTCAATACTTGTAACCAAGCCTAAGCCTGGCCACTACAGCATCAGTCAGTACTTGTAACCAAGCCTAAGCCTGGCCACTACAGCATCAGTCAGTACTTGTAACCAAGCCTAAGCCTGGCCACTACAGCATCAGTCAGTACTTGTAACCAAGCCTAAGCCTGGCCACTACAACATCAGTCAGTACTTGTAACCAAGCCTAAGCCTGGCCACTACAGCATCAGTCAGTACTTGAAACCAAGCCTAAGCCTGGCCACTACAGCATCAGTCAGTACTTGTAACCAAGCCTAAGCCTGGCCACTACAGCATCAGTCAGTACTTGTAACCAAGCCTAAGCCTGGCCACTACAACATCAGTGAGTACTTGTAACCAAGCCTAAACCTGGCCACTACAACATCAGTGAGTACTTGTAACCAAGCCTAAACCTGGCCACTACAACATCAGTCAGTACTTGTAACCAAGCCTAAGCCTGGCTACTACAACATCAGTCAGTACTTGTAACCAAGCCTAAGCCTGGCTACTACAACATCAGTCAGTACTTGTAACCAAGCCTAAGCCTGGCTACTACAACATCAGTCAGTACTTGTAACCAAGCCTCAGCCTGGCCACTACAACATCACTCAGTACTTGTGACCAAGCCTCAGCCTGGCCACTACAACATCACTCAGTACTTGTGACCAAGCCTCAGCCTGGCCACTACAACATCACTCAGTACTTGTGACCAAGCCTCAGCCTGGCCACTACAACATCAGTCAGTTTGTTCACGTTGCAAGTTGCTCCATAAACATACTAATTTACGTTCATATTATTATAGTGGGTTATAAATATACTCAGACTTCTAACTGCATTCCTATAACAATCATTTTCATTATTTACTTCTCTCCTAATATTATTCCTAATGCTAGACACAGTTATACCAAAGTTATATTCTACGTTCTCCTTCTGGATACTCTTCTTGGCTAACATATCAACTTTATCATGAAGGAGTAATCCAATGTGTGATGGGATCCATAGCAATTGTACATTAATTCCTTTGTCCCTAATTTTTGAATAACTATACCTGGCTTCTCCAATGAGCATTTTGTTGGAGTCATTATATGAGTCAAGAGCCTTCGATGATGACATAGAATCAGTAATGATGATAGAGTCAAGCTCAGTGTCATAAGTTAGCTTTAGCGCCATTAGGACTGTAAACAATTTAGTTTGCAGTGTAGATGTCCAGTTGTTAATTCTTATGTCTAATCAACCAAGAGTCCGCTCATTATCTTGTATGTACTATAGACGTGTGGCTCCTCCTGCATGATATTTACTGCTGATAGTCTAGCTTTCTCTAATTCCTTCTTAGCTTGTTTAAAGACATTTCTATGAACATTTAAAAATAAATGTTATGTATGCGTTGAAAGATATTAAATTTTTGATAATATAGATCTTACTGTATATTACATTAACTCATTTTGAGTCTTTCAATAAAGGTTAAAAATGCATAATAAAATGTCACCTTTTATATATACATACATACATACATACATATATATATATATATATATAAATATATATATATATAGATATATATATATAGATATATATATATATATATATATATATATATATATACCTGGAGTTTACCTGGAGAGAGTTTCGGGGGTCAACGTCCCCGCGGCCAGGTCTGTGACCAGGCCTCCTGGTGGATCAGCCCCTGATCAACCAGGCTGTTGCTGCTGGCTGCACGCAAACCAACGTACGAGCCACAGCCCGGCTGATCAGGAACTGACTTTAGGTGCTTGTCCAGTGCCAGCTTGAAGACTGCCAGGGGTCTGTTGGTAATCCCCCTTATGTGTGCTGGGAGGCAGTTGAACAGTCTCGGGCCCCTGACACTTATTGTATGGTCTCTTAACGTGCTAGTGACACCCCTGCTTTTCATTGGGGGGATGGTGCATCGTCTGCCAAGTCTTTTGCTTTCGTAGTGAGTGATTTTCGTGTGCAAGTTCGGTACTAGTCCCTCTAGGATTTTCCAGGTGTATATAATCATGTATCTCTCCCTCCTGCGTTCCAGGGAATACAAGTTTAGAAACCTCAAGCGCTCCCAGTAATTGAGGTGTTTTATCTCCGTTATGCGGGCCGTGAAAGTTCTCTGTACATTTTCTAGGTCGGCAATTTCACCTGCCTTGAAAGGTGCTGTTAGAGTGCAGCAATATTCCAGCCTAGATAGAACAAGTGACCTGAAGAGTGTCATCATGGGCTTGGCCTCCCTAGTTTTGAAGGTTCTCATTATCCATCCTGTCATTTTTCTAGCAGATGCGATTGATACAATGTTATGGTCCTTGAAGGTGAGATCCTCCGACATATATATATATACATATATATATATATATATATATATATATATATATATATATATATATATATATATATATATATATATGTATATATATATATATATATATATATATATATATATATATATATATATATATATATATATATATATATATATATATATATATATATATATATATATATATATATATATTATTATTATTATTATTATTAAAGATTCACAGGTATTCTCCCGGCCCGAGCCTTTTCCAAATGGTGGCCCGGCCTTGGCTCCCTCTTTAGGGAGTGTCTGAGACCTAAGTCTCCCATGGGAGGAGGCACAAGTACCTCCTCATCTTTGGGACCAACTGTCCCCAGGCCTAGCCACAAGCTAGGCCTCTCTGGTCTGCCATCCCCGCCCCAAGGGGCCTAATGGGAAGGACAGGCTTGTGAGCTGCAAGCTCGGGCTCAGGCACCTTGATATATATATATATATATATATATATATATATATATATATATATATATATATATATATATATATATATATATATATATATATATATATATATATATATATATATATATAATATAGGGAGGTACCACCTCTATAACTGTCCTAGGGACCCTCATCCTCAGAGAAAAGATTAAACTCGTTTCAGGGAAAACTCAAGGCTCTTCCTGAAGTTGTTTGAGAATTTTCTCCTATCACCCCCTATATTTCAAGTATGTTTTATTTAAAGACAAAATACATTGGCCAAACATTCACAAAAATACAATAGAAAGTAAAACAACATAGGTAACTCAGAGCTACATCTCGAATACTTCGTCCAGCTCCCCGGCGGTGGGCTGTGTCCAGAATGCTGCAGGCATTTCCTCTCTGGATCGCAACACTGAGTCTCTGAAAGAGGAAGCTGGTCGCCCTGTGGCGAACAACCACTGTGAAAAATTAGCGAAATTCCAATCGCTTTCGTGACTTCTCACATTATCAAGGAAGCATAAAAATAAAAGGTTAACAGGAAGGCATATAAGGACGTGACTACACCTCATTGCCACCCAACAACACCACCTGACTTTTTATGATAATGATGTAGGTAGTCAGTGACCCGTGAAACACGGGTCACTGACTAATTTCGCCTGTGTGACACTGGGAAGATTGTCATAGCTGGATGTAGCAGCCCAAGCACTGACTAACTCATTCGCCCTATGTAAGGGATGAGGGTGCGCGATCTGCCCAGTTCTGTTACCCTTAATTGTATTTTTGTCCCTCCATGCCCGGCTAAGTGGATTGTGAGCATAGAGACCATTGACAAATTGTTCACAGTCTGTTTGCCGCAGCTCTGTCATACGCTCTCTGGCAGCAGCAAGAGCAGTTTGAAAGAGGCTCAGCATTTCAGGGGTACGATGGTTTCTATAGGCTAGGCCTAGTCTGCGAGCAGTACGTTTCAATGTTCGAAGTTTAGGATCATTGTAATAGGTATGGTTTTTATAAGACTTATGATTATTATGGAAGTCATTTGGATTTAGAGTAGTAGGAGGTTTCAGAGGCGGCTCTAAGAAGTTCTGAATACTGCTCACAAGGTCATTGTTAAAAGTCTCGACAGAGGTACACTCATAGGAATTATACCAGTCAGTCACATGTGCAACAAAGTCATCATGTTGATCAGGGGGAACATTAAAACGTTTCCGTTTGAATATCCCACCAGGAAGGATAGTATTACCAATATCTAGAGAGGTTAGCTTTGGGTAATGATCTGATGATATATCTGTTACAATGGAAGACTCACAGCTGGCAGGAGTAATGTTGAAACTAAGACACAGATCAAGGATGCCTCCATAGATATGTGTGGGTTCAAGATCACCTACAATTTGCTCATTATCATGACTGTTTAAGAGTGACAACAGTTGGTTACCATTACGATTACCAAACTGGGAGTTTCCAATACTTTTGTGTCTTGCATTATAGTCACCAATCTCTTACTAGCTGCTTGTGTAAAATATTCAAGACGACGCTTCTTAATCGTCTCACGCACAAAATTAAAAAATTTTTGTCTCCCCGGTTGCATGGTTTCATGCATGGAAGGAGCGTGCATCATTGCATAACCACCTTTCTCACTCTTCACACTGACAGCTCATACACTACCTTCCTTGACCTTAAATCTGATTTTGATGTAGCCAACCAACATGTAATCATTAGTGAACTTGCCAGAATGGATGTTGGAGGATGGCTTCTCCGCTGGATCGAAGGCTACCTGTCCAACAGAAAGTCGTCTGTGTTGTTCCAGGGACATAGAAGTGTAACTAAAGACTTTGAATTAGGAACCCCACAGGGAGGTGTGCTCAGTCCCACACTATTCAATATTCTAATTAATGCCTTACTTAAGGATATGCCTAGCCAGCCCCATCATTATATGATTAGTTTTGCTGATGATATAATGATTCACACCACCGGATTCTCCAACACCCAAAACATTCTTAACCATATACTAGCCTCGTGTCAGGACCTGGGGTTGATAATCTCTACTGATAAAACAAAGATACTCAACAGGCGTCCTCCTCGACAGAGAGGCACAGTTCGCCAGATCCAGTTGCATGATGGGTCTCTTCTAGAATATGTAAGCAGATACAAGTATCTAGGCTTAGAGGCCCCGCTACTTGGACCTGTTGTAACGAGACTTTGTCGCCAATACAAAGAAAGACTGAGAGCAGTTAGAGTTGTGGCAGGTTTTCATCCAAGGAATGGTGCTATGGAAATTTTTTTAGGGTGTTACCTGTATGTACCTCAACATTATTTGCATACAAATAATCTCATTGGGAGACAACACTATATTGTTTACCGTAGTCACCCCGTGTAGACATGTGAGAAAACTTCATCACCCCTGGTCACTGCAGGTGGGCCTTCGACCTCACAATCTTATCCATATCTATCCGAGACCAGTATAGATTGGATAGCACCCACAAGTACGGCGCTACTAATTAATTGTGGACTGTATAGATTATATTAGTGTAACTGAATGAAGGGGGGGGGAGGTTACACATGGATATATCCATCAAGAAAAAACACTTGTACATAATCTCACCACTTACCAGATATTCTCTTGTGGTCACTTGATGTAGCTGGATCACTCATAACCTATCCAATTACAACATACCTAACTGGCCAGTATCAGTCTGCTATAACTAGAAAGGTTACTTAACTGTGGGTGATTGATGCTCCTTATTTCCTCCATTCACCATCTCATTTCGATGTCCTGCTACACCGACACGGTTCTATTCCAGCAGGACGAGGTATCCGTCGGTTTGTCCCGGTTTAGAAGTTGTGACTCCATAAAACTTCACTATCCTCGGGACGGGAACAACGCAGTCTAACGTGTTCACTCGGAGCAAGGTGACTTATTTCACTTCACGCATTCTCTTAACTTAGTGTTATTATCATTAATTACATTACAATTCACAAGACGATTTAATGTCTCATAATTATTATACACATTAGAGGTCACTCCATTAAGATCTGGGACCGATGAGTGAGGATTAACTCACGGGTAATTTTCCCTGGACACATTCCATGGCGGCGCACCCGTCACCCCCGGTCCAACCATTATTCACTAATTTTACCACTTAATTACAGCAGTGCCGTCTATCACGTTCCCTCACTCTTCACCAGGGACAGTCACGACACTTCCTATTATGAAGTGAGGCCTATATTTATCCTTAGGCCGCCATGAACGCCAATTTCCTGGTCCCATGTTTTCACAGCCTCTTAACCCAATTCAAAACACTCCCGCTTCTTCCATGCCCTATGTCGACCTATACCCCCGCACATCCGCACAGGCGCAGCGGGAATCAAGCTGGTTCCATTCCATTTTCAAATACATTTTGACCCAAATCAACACATTAAACACTTATTAGGCACTATAGCTTCGGAAATTAAATAATTTCCTCAGGTGCTAATGTTAAAATTGTGAAAAATGATTTATCTTGCTTATATTAGATCATTATACCTGGAATATACCTGGAGAGGGTTTCGGGGGTCAACGCCCCCGCGGCCCGGTCTGTGACCAGGCCTCATGGTGGATCAGGGGCTGATCAGCCAGGCTGTTCCTGTTGGCCGCATGCAACCCTGAAATGTCAAAGGGGAACCTCGTAGGTATGGTAACCTTAGACCTGCAAAAGGCCTTCGATACTGTCAACCACAATATATTATGTAAGAAACTTCAAGCTATCGGTATAGGTTCTGTAGACTGGTTTAAGTCCTACCTTAGCAACAGGAGACAAATAGTCAAAATCAACAAAACAGAATCAGAACCCCTGCCGATAACATGTGGAGTTCCCCAAGGTAGTATTCTGGGTCCCTTATTATTCTTATGTTATGTCAATGATATGCCTATCAGTGTCAAGTGCAAACTCCTACTGTACGCAGATGACAGTGCTCTGTTAGTGTCAGGTAAAGACCCACAAGATATTGCTAATGTTTTAACACTGGAACTGGAGTCCTGCAGCAAATGGTTAGTAGACAACAAACTATCATTACACCTAGGGAAAACTGAAGGGGGCAGTAGGGGAAATTTCCGCGCGCGCTCACCGAAAAATCGAAAAAATATGGAAATTGAGTTATATATACTGAAAAATAGCTCAACTCTTTGGCAACACAATGGTACCAGAATGAATGTTCTACGACGTTTCTACAAGAAATTATAGTCATTTATATCAGGTATGGTGACGGCGATGTTGGTACCGAGTCTGCTCACGGCCTATATATTTTTTGGAGTTATTTTCTTGTTTTTTATCGCCTTTTCTTGCATTATTCTTTCTAATATAATAAGTGACTATTTGGCATCATAAAACAGTAGGCGGGACTTATCCGCAGACTTAGTGATTACCGGGAACCAGATGGGAACGCTCAGCAGTGTTCCAGCGCCTGAGGTGCCAGCCAGGAATCACCCATTATTACGCTCATATATCAACTCTACGGCTTATTTGTCTTTCAGAATTGATCTAATATGATATAATAAACACTCTAAATAACATACAAACATGTTATATACTCTAGGCTGAATAAAATAGGCCATAATATGACGAAAGATTATCGGGAATATTTCGATAAATATTGAGTCCATGTCCCATTCTTTAGTCTCTGAGTAAGAGAAAACGGTGTTTTGAAGAGGATAACTGCACTAGAACATCAGTTTACTAAGAAATACACCCAAACAAACGCGATTTTCGCGAAATTTTTTTTTTTTTTTTTTTTTTTTTTGAGACGGGGGCCGGCCGGCGCTCTCGGCCGATATCTCGGAAGTAACTTATTCACCTAATGTCCAAGCTTCTCGCTTTATTACTGAATTAAATGGAATATAATACTCACAAAAGTTGTAGAATAATGATTTCTCTATTTTTCGTTGAGCAAATTTTGGAAATATTCCAAATACTTTGGGAGTTATGTGGGAATAAAGGGCAGATTTTTTTGCAATATTCCAGGAACTAACAAACTTTATTTTTTTGTGAAATAAAGATAAGTTTATTTAGAGGAAAGGGCTCAACGAATATTAGTATAAGCATTGTTCTCTCGGCACCAAGTGTCCAAACAGCCCTACGTAGTCCCATATAAGAGAAAGTTTGGCCACAAGGGCATTTTCAGTAAATCAGTCATTTCTCAGTTGTTGTTTGAGGTATATTTTTGATAAATATTTTCAAGAAAGAGTGAAACGACTTTGTCTTGTGTACCAAAACTGAAGAAAATCGGACAGTAAACAACTGAGTTACAGATTTTGCCCTACTGCCCCCTGAAGCCATTCTCTTTGGCACGAAACATAAACTGAGAAGGGTAAATAATTTTAATGTTCAATGTAATGGGGAGCCCATCACTTTGGTTTCATCAGTAAAATATTTGGGAATCCCCTTTGACCCATGCATGTCAGGAGAATTGATAGTGAACAGTGTAGTAAAGAAAGCGAATTCTAGAGTGAAGTTCCTGTATAGACAAGCACAGTGTCTACCTACTGAGGCTCGCAGGACCCTATGTCTAGCCCTTATACAATGCCATATGGATTACGCTTGCTCTTCTTGGTACTCTGCCTTGACAAAAAAACTGAAAGCTAGACTGCAAATCACCCAGAACAAAATCGTAAGATTCATCCTGGGGCTGGAACCAAGAGAACATGTAGGCCAGGATGAATTACAGCAGTTGGATATGCTGAATGTTGAAGACAAGAGTAAAACAACTGAAGCTAAATCATGTTTATAAAATTGCTCACAAACAATGTCCAGAATATCTTGCTGTCAATTTTGTCAAGGTTGGGAACCAAAGCAATCATAGTACTAGGGGGAGAGAGCACAACTTTGTAGTACCCACAGTCAGTGGCCAGGCGTCAAACACCTTTTATTGTACAGCAATAAAGGAATGGAACAGACTGCCCGCACATGCCAAAGCCAGTCATAGCATGAACCAGTTCAAGAAGAGTGCCAAAAGGTGTCTGATGAATGTAGCTACAGAAAGGGAGGGGAATGATTTTCTATTTTTTAGCTAACATACGTGTAAATTTTACCTTATTCCTAGTAATGACCCTCGTATTGTAGATAGTCTTAATGACCTTGGTGTAGTAGATAGTCTTTTTCGTATGATAATAAGATGTTATCTTCATTGTAGAATAATAAGAAAATATTATAACCTTTATATTATAATAATAAGGTAAAAGGACCCGAATGGAAATAAGTCACTCTGTCTGACTTTTTTGGGTTATCCTAGGTTCTCTACACATATGCTGCTATGTATGATAATTCTATGTAACTGTATTTGTGTATACCTGAATAAACTTACTTACTTATAACCCGACGTACGAACCACAGCCCGGCTGGTCAGGTACTGACTGTAGGTGCCTGTCCAGTGCCTTCTTGAAGACAGCCAGGGACCTATTGGTAATCCATCTTATGTATTCTGGAAGGCAGTTGAACAGTCTTGGGCCCCTGACACTTATTGTGCTGTCTCTCATCGTGCTAGTGACACCCCTGCTTTCTTTGGGGGGATGTTGCATCGTCTGCCGAGTCTTTTGCTTTCATAGGGAATGATTTTCGTGTGCAAGTTTGGTACTAATCCCTCTAGGATTTTCCAAGTGTATATAATCATGTATTTCTTCCTCTTGCGTTCTGTGGAGTACAGGTTCAGGAACTTCAAGAGTTCCCAGTTATTGAGGTGTTTTATCTCTGTTATGTGTGTCGTGAAGGTTCTCTGTACACTTTCTATGTCATCAATTTCACCTGCCTTGAAAGGTGCTGTTAGTGTGCAGCAATATTCCAGTCTAGATAGAACAAGCGACCTGAAGAGTGTCATCATGGGCTTGGCATCTCTAGTTTTGAAGGTTCTCATTATCCATCCTGTCATTTTTTTTAGCAGATGCGATTGATACACTCCCAGATCTTTTACATTAGTTTTTCGCTCTATTGTGTGCTTGGAATTTGTTTTATACTCCGTATAGTTTCAATTTTCTCACGTTTTCCATATCGGAGAAATTGAAATTTCTCATCATTGAACTTCATATTATTTTCTGTGGCCCATTTAAAGATTTGGTTGATGTCCGCCTGGAGTCTTGCAGTGTCTTCAATGGAGGACACTGTCGTGCAAATTTGGGTGTCATCTGTAAAGGAAGACACAGTGCTGTGGCTTACATTACTGTCTATGTCATAAATAAGGATGAGGAACAGGATGGGAGCGAGTACTGTGCCTTGTGGAACAAAGCTTCTCACCGTAGCCGCCTCAGACATTACTCTGTTTACTATTACTCTTTGTGTTCTATTTGTCAGGAAATTATAGATCCATCTACCAACTTTTCCTATTATTCCTCTAGCACGCATTGTGTACGCTATTACACCATGGTCACACTTGTCAAAGGCTTTTATGGAAAATTTCTTAGGGCTGATTACCTTTATGTACCTCAACATTACATGCATACAAGTAAACTCATTGGGAGAAAACCATATTGTTTACCGTAGTCACCCCGTGTAGATATGTGAGAAAACTTAACCACTCCTGGTCACGGCAGGTGGTTCCTTCGACCTCACAAACTTATCCATATCTATCCGAGACCAGTATGGATTGGGTAGCACCCACAAGTACGGTGCTACTAATTAATTGTGGACTGTATAGATTATATTAGTGTAACTGAATGAAGGGGGAGGGGGGGGTAGGTTACACATGGATTTATCCATCAAGGAAAAACACTTGTACATAATCTCACCACTTACCAGATATTCTCTGGTGGTCACTTGATGTAGCTGGATCACTCATAACCTATCCAATTACAACATACCTAACTGGCCAGTATCAGTCTGCTATAACTAGAAGAGTTACTTAACTGTGGGTGATTGATACTCCTTATTTCCTCCATTCACCATCTCATTTCGATGTCCTGCTACACCGACACGGTTCTTATTCCAGCAGGACGAGGTATCCGTCGGTTTGTCCCGGTTTAGAAGTCGTGACTCCATGAACTTCACTTTCCTCGTGACGGGAACAACGTGGTCTAGCGTGTTCACTCGGAGCAAGGCGACTTATTTCACTTCGCACATTCTCTTAACTTAGAGTTATTATCATTAATTACATTACAGTTTACAAGACGATTTAATGTCTCATAATTATTATACACATTAGAGATCACTCCATTAAGATCTGAGACCGATGAGTGATGATTAAACCAAGGGTAATTTTCCCCGGGACACAGTCGATGGCGATGCGCCAGTCACCCGGTCCTACCCTTATTCACTCATTTTACCACTCTATTACGGTGGTCCCATAAATCACGTTCCCTCACTCTCCACCAGGAACAGTTACGACACTTCCTATTATGAAATGAGGCCTGGAGTTTACCTGGAGTTTACCTGAAGAGAGTTCCGGGGGTCAACGCCCCCGCGGCCCGGTCTGTGACCAGGCCTCCTGGTGGATCAGAGCCTGATCAACCAGGCTGTTGCTGCTGGCTGCACGCAAACCAACGTACGAGCCACAGCCCGGCTGGTCAGGAACCGACTTTAGGTGCTTGTCCAGTGCCAGCTTGAAGAATGCCAGGGGTCTGTTGGTAATCCCCCTTATGTATGCTGGGAGGCAGTTGAACAGTCTTGGGCCCCTGACATTTATTGTATGGTCTCTTAACGTGCTAGTGACACCCCTGCTTTTCATTGGGGGATGTTGCATCGTCTGCCAAGTCTTTTGCTTTCGTAGTGAGTGATTTTCGTGTGCACGTTCGGTACTAGTCCCTCTAGGATTTTCCAGGTGTATATAATCATGTATCTCTCCCACCTGCGTTCCAGGGAATACAGGTTTAGGAACCTCAAGCGCTCCCAGTAATTGAGGTGTTTTATCTCCGTTATGCGTGCCATGAAGGTTCTCTGCACATTTTCTAGGTCAGCAATTTCACCTGCCTTGAAAGGTGCTGTTAGTGTGCAGCAATATTCCAGCCTAGATAGAACAAGTGACCTGAAGAGTGTCATCATGGGCTTGGCCTCCCTAGTTTTGAAGGTTCTCATTATCCATCCTGTCATTTTTCTAGCAGATGCGATTGATACAATGTTATGGTCCTTGAAGGTGAGATCCTCCGACATGATCACTCCCAGGTCTTTGACGTTGGTGTTTCTCTCTATTTTGTGGCCAAAATTTGTTTTGTACTCTGATGAAGATTTAATTTCCTCGTGTTTACCATATCTGAGTAATTGAAATTTCTCATCGTTGAACTTCATATTGTTTTCTGCAGCCCACTGAAAGATTCGGTTGATGTCTGCCTGGAGCCTTGCAGTGTCTGCAATGGAAGACACTGTCATGCAGATTCGGGTGTCATCTGCAAAGGAAGACACGGTGCTGTGGCTGACATCCTTGTCTATGTCGGATATGAGGATGAGGAACAAGATGGGAGCGAGTACTGTGCCTTGTGGAACAGAGCTTTTCACCGTAGCTCCCTCGGACTTTACTCTGTTGACGACTACTCTCTGTGTTCTGTTAGTGAGGAAATTATAGATCCATCGACCGACTTTTCCTGTTATTCTTTTAGCACGCATTTTGTGCGCTATTACGCCATGGTCACACTTGTCGAAGGCTTTTGCAAAGTCTGTATATATTACATCTGCATTCTTTTTGTCTTCTAGTGCATTTAGGACCTTGTCGTAGTGATCCAATAGTTGAGACAGACAGGAGCGACCTGTTCTAAACCCATGTTGCCCTGGGTTGTGTAAATGATGGGTTTCTAGATGGGTGGTGATCTTGCTTCTTAGGACCCTTTCAAAGATTTTTATGATATGGGATGTTAGTGCTATCGGTCTGTAGTTATTTGCTGTTGCTTTACTGCCCCCTTTGTGGAGTGGGGCTATGTCTGTTGTTTTTAGTAACTGTGGGACGACCCCCGTGTCCATGCTCCCTCTCCATAGGATGGAAAAGGCTCGTGATAGGGGCTTCTTGCAGTTCTTGATGTAGCACCTAAAGTCGGTTCCGGATCAGCCGGGCTGTGGCTCGTACGTTGGTTTGCGTGCAGCCAGCAGCAACAGCCTGGTTGATCAGGCTCTGATCCACCAGGAGGCCTGGTCACAGACCGGGCCGCGGGGGCGTTGACCCCCGGAACTCTCTCCAGGTAAACTCCAGGATGCCACCCAAACCAGCCACCTGCCACAGGTTAAGGGAACTAAATCTGAAGACATTAGAGAAGAAGAAAACAATAATACATAGAATGTTGAGAGGAATAGATAAGAGTGAACGAGAACACGAGACCACAGTTGAAGTTGACAACATGGACGAGTAACAGGGATGTCAGGAAGTATTTCTTCAGCCTTAGAATAGTCAGGAAGCAGAAGGACCTGGGTAGTGGAGTGGTAGAGGCAGGATCTATACATAGCTTTAAGAAGAGGCACGATAAAGCTCTCAAAGCCAACAGAGAGTGAACTTAGTAGTGGAAAGCTAGAAGGCAGGACCAGGAGCTGTGACTGAGATTTACTTTATTTACTAATTCTACTTATTTATTTTACTTACTTATTTTTACCTTTACTTATTTGCTTATTTACTTAACCATATATGGGCGAATACCTACTTAATTAATGCCAGGTGAAAGTTGATTTATTTTCTTTACAGAGAAATACATAGCTTGAAGTTTATTCTTTTTATTTACATTTTTTCTTTATTTAATGCTTTAAAGTATTTAAATATACATATATATTTAAATATATATATATATATAATTTTTGTAATTGTTGAGGTCAAATAAGTGTTGATGATGTAAGAGTGACGTCAGAGTGATGGCAGGGAGGAGCTGAGCTGCTGTTATATTACCACCTTTATTACTCTTATACACCACCTGCTGAACCCACCTGCTGACTTGTATGTGAGTATGATGTATGGTGGTGGTGTATGTTGTATGTGATCCTGTGACGATGTCTGTATGATGTATAGTGGTGTATGATCCTGTGACGATGTATGGTGATGGTGTATGTTGTGTGTGATCCTGTGATGATGTCTGTATGATGTATGGTGATGGTGTATGTTGTGTGTGATCCTGTGATGATGTCTGTATGATGTATGGTGATGGTGTATGTTGTGTGTGATCCTGTGATGTCTGTATGATGTATGGTGGTGTGTGATCCTGTGATGATGTCTGTATGATGTATAGTGGTGGTGTATGTTGTATGTGATCCTGTGACGATGTCTGTAAGATGTATAGTGGTGTATGATCCTGTGACGATGTCTGTAAGATGTATAGTGGTGTATGATCCTGTGACGATGTCTGTATGATGTATAGTGGTGTATGATCCTGTGACGATGTCTGTATGATGTATGGTGGTGTATGATCTGTGATGTCTGTATGATGTATGGTGTTGGTGTATGTCATGTAAGTCAGTAAGTTGATTCAGGTACAGGTACACCTAAATGCAGTTACATAAATTATCATACATAGTAGCATGTGTGTAGATAATCCATCAGGATAACCCAGGAAAGTCGGACAAAGTGACTTATTTCCATTGGGTGACAATGTGTGTATGATGTATGGTGGGAATGTGTCATGTGTGACCCTGTGACAGTACTCACCTAGTTGTGATTGTGATGTGTGACCATGTGACATTGTATGATGCGTGGTGTTGTCTATGATGTGTTGTGGGAATGTCATGTTCTTACCCATTTGTGGTTGCAGGGGTCAAGTCACAGCTTCTGGCTTCGCCTCTTTGCTGGTTGTTACCAGGTCCACTCGCTCCCTGCTCCATGGGCTTTATCGTATCTTTTCTTAAAGCTATGTATGGATCCTGCCTCCGCTACATCACTCTCCAAATTGTTCCATTTCCTGATAACTCTGTGACATAAGAAATACTTCCTAACATCCCTGTGACTCAGATGAGTCTTCAACTTCGACTTGTGACCCCCCTTGTTGCCGTGTCCCATCTCTGAAAGGTGGCCCCTGGCTGGGTAGGCAATGCTCTTGCATCACACATTGAGTGTCTGTGGTTTGATCCCAGCAAGGGGAGCAAACATTGGGTGTGTTTCCTTACATCTGTTGTCCTGTTCACCTAGCAAGCAAGTAGGTACCTGGGTGTAAGTTGACTGGTGTGGGTTGCATCCTGGGGAACAAGATTGAGGACCCCAGTGGAAATAAAACTGACAGTCCCTTGATGATGCACTGCTTTTCTTGGATTATCCTGGGTGGCTAACCATCTTAGATTTAGATTTTGCCACCGAAGTGGCTAGTTTATTGTGCACCCCATATCCATCCTGTGGACGGTAGCGCGAGAGCATATGGATACACAAAAGGCCTAGGAACTAGGCCCCAAAGGGTTAACAGGAATGCATATGGATTTATATCTACATATCTATAGTTCACTTATCTGTTGCAAGCAAATTTAGGAAATTTGCTTAGTATATCTGGTATCTTATTTTCATTAATAAGATATCTTGACATGTCACATAGGTTATTATACTGTCTGTCTCTGTATTCCTCAGTAAGTGGACAATTAAGCACATAGTGTTCAAGAGAGTGACCATATGCCTGATCACATAATTTACATTTAGTTTGATCATCATCTGTGTCTCTCCCAAACTGCCAGAAGTACTTGTAACCAAGCCTAAGCCTGGCCACTACAACATCAGTCAGTCTGTTCACATTGCAAGTTGCTCCATAAACATACTTATCTACGTTCATGTTATCATAGTGGGTTATAGATCTACTCAGGCTTCTAACTGCATTCCTATAACAATCATTTTCATTATTTACTTCTCTCCTAATATTATTCCTAATGCTAGACACAGTTATACCAAAGTTATATTCTACATTCTCCTTCTGGGTACTCTTCTTGGCTAACATATCAACTTTATCATGAAGGAGTAATCCAGTGTGTGATGGGATCCATAGCAGTTGTACATTAATTCCTTTGTCCCTAATTTTTGAGTATCTATACCTGGCTTCTCCAATGAGCATGTTGTTGGAGTCATTATATGAGTCAAGAGCCTTCAATGATGACATAGAATCAGTAATGATGATAGAGTCAAGCTCAGTGTCATAGGTTAGCTTTAGGGCCATTAGGATTGCAAACAATTCAGTTTGCAGTGTAGACGCCCAGTTGTTAATTCTTATGCCTAACTCAACAAATTTATTATCGTTCTTAACTAGGGAGGTGGCAACAAGAGCAGATGCAGCCCTGCCAGAAGACTCCTGTTTAGATCCATCAGTGTATATAACTTGTGATAACTTATTACTACCAGCTAGGTGAGAAATTTCTTCTTGAGCAGTTGCTCTAACAAGAGATTTAAGGAAGGGATTACTAGCAATAAGCTTCTTGGGAGGGACTTGTAGGTTTTTTTTTTTTTTTTTTTTTTTTTCTCCAACAAGTCGGCAGTCTCCCACCGAGGCAGGGTGACCCAAAAAAGAAAGAAAATCCCCAAAAAGAAAATACTTTCATCATCATTCAACACTTTCACCACACTCACACATTATCACTGCTTTTGCAGAGGTGCTCAGAATACAACAGCTTAGAAGCATATACGTATTAAGATACACAACATATCCCTCCAAACTGCCAATATCCCAAACCCCTCCTTTAAAGTGCAGGCATTGTACTTCCCATTTCCAGGACTCAAGTCCGACTATATGAACATAACCGGTTTCCCTGAATCCCTTCACTAAATATTACCCTGCTCACACTCCAACAGATCGTCAGGTCCCAAGTATCATTCGCCTCCATTCACTCCTATCTAACACGCTCATGCACGCTTGCTGGAAGTCCAAGCCCCTAGCCCACAAAACCTCCTTTACCCCCTCTTTCCAACCCTTTCGAGGACGACCCCTACCCCTCCTTCCTTCCCCGATAGATTTATATGCTTTCCATGTCATTCTACTTCGATCCATTCTCTCTAAATGACCAAACCACCTCAACAACCCCTCTTCTGCCCTCTGACTAATGCTTTTATTAACTCCACACCTTCTCCTAATTTCCACACTCCGAATTTTCTGCATAATATTTACACCACACATTGCAATTAGACAGGACATCTCCACTGCCTCCAACCGTCTCCTCGCTGCTGCATTTACCACCCAAGCTTCACATCCATATAAGAGTGTTGGTACTACTATACTTTCATACATTCCCTTCTTTGCCTCCATAGATAACATTTTTTGACTCCACATATACCTCAATGCACCACTCACCTTTTTTCCCTCATCAATTCTATGATTAACCTCATCCTTCATAAATCCATCCGCCGACACGTCAACTCCCAAGTATCTGGAAACATTCACTTCTTCCATACTCCTCCTCCCCAATTTGATATCCAATTTTTCTTTATCTAAATCATTTGATACCCTCATCACCTTACTCTTTTCTATGTTCACTTTCAACTTTCTACCTTTACACACATTCTCAAACTCACCCACTAACCTTTGCACTTTTTCTTTAGAATCTCCCATAAGCACAGTATCATCAGCAAAAAGTAACTGTCTCAATTCCCATTTTGAATTTGATTCCCCATAATTTAATCCCACCCCTCTCCCAAACACCCTAGCATTTACTTCTTTTACAACCCCATCTATAAATATATTAAACAACCATGGTGACATTACATATCCCTGTCTAAGACCTACTTTTACTGGGAAGTATTCTCCCTCTCTTTTACACACCCTAACCTGAGCCTCACTATCCTCATAAAAGCTCTTTACAGCATTTAGTAACTTACCACCTATTCCATATACTTGCAACATCTGCCACATTGCTCCTCTATCCACTCTATCATATGCCTTTTCTAAATCCATAAATGCAATAAAAACTTCCCTACCTTTATCTAAATACTGTTCACATATATGCTTCAATGTAAACACTTGATCTAAACATCCCCTACCCACTCTGAAGCCTCCCTGCTCATCCGCAATCCTACATTCTGTCTTACCTCTAATTCTTTCAATTATAACCCTACCGTATACTTTTCCTAGTATACTCGGTAAACTTATTCCTCTATAATTTTTACAATCTCTTTTGTCCCCTTTCCCTTTATATAAAGGGACTATACATGCTCTCCGCCAATCCCTAGGTACCTTCCCCTCTTTCATACATTTATTAAACAAAAGTTTACCTGGAGTTTACCTGGAGAGAGTTTCGGGGGTCAACGCCCCCGCGGCCCGGTCTGTGACCAGGCCTCCTGGTGGATCAGCGCCTGATCAACCAGGCTGTTGCTGCTGGCTGCACGCAAACCAACGTACGAGCCACAGCCCGGCTGATCAGGAACTGCCTTTAGGTGCTTGTCCAGTGCCAGCTTGAAGACTGCCAGGGGTCTGTTGGTAATCCCCCTTATGTGTGCTGGGAGGCAGTTGAACAGTCTCGGTCCCCTGACACTTATTGTATGGTCTCTTAACGTGCTAGTGACACCCCTGCTTTTCATTGGGGGGATGGTGCATCGTCTGCCAAGTCTTTTGCTTTCGTAGTGAGTGATTTTCGTGTGCAAGTTCGGTACTAGTCCCTCTAGGATTTTCCAGGTGTATATAATCATGTATCTCTCCCTCCTGCGTTCCAGGGAATACAGGTTTAGAAACCTCAAGCGCTCCCAGTAATTGAGGTGTTTTATCTCCGTTATGCGCGCCGTGAAAGTTCTCTGTACATTTTCTAGGTCGGCAATTTCACCTGCCTTGAAAGGTGCTGTTAGAGTGCAGCAATATTCCAGCCTAGATAGAACAAGTGACCTGAAGAGTGTCATCATGGGCTTGGCCTCCCTAGTTTTGAAGGTTCTCATTATCCATCCTGTCATTTTTCTAGCAGATGCGATTGATACAATGTTATGGTCCTTGAAGGTGAGATCCTCCGACATAATCACTCCCAGGTCTTTGACGTTGGTGTTTCGCTCTATTTTGTGGCCAGAATTTGTTTTGTACTCTGATGAAGATTTAATTTCCTCATGTTTACCATATCTGAGTAATTGAAATTTCTCATCGTTGAACTTCATATTGTTTTCTGCAGCCCACTGAAAGATTTGGTTGATGTCCGCCTGGAGCCTTGCAGTGTCTGCAATGGAAGACACTGTCATGCAGATTCGGGTGTCATCTGCAAAGGAAGACACGGTGCTGTGGCTGACATCCTTGTCTATGTCGGATATGAGGATGAGGAACAAGATGGGAGCTAGTACTGTGCCTTGTGGAACAGAGCTTTTCACCGTAGCTGCCTCGGACTTTACTCTGTTGACGACTACTCTCTGTGTTCTGTTAGTGAGGAAATTATAGATCCATCGACCAACTTTTCCTGTTATTCCTTTAGCGCGCATTTTGTGCGCTATTACGCCATGGTCACACTTGTCGAAGGCTTTTGCAAAGTCTGTATATATTACATCTGCATTCTTTTTGTCTTCTAGTGCATTTAGGACCTTGTCGTAGTGATCCAGTAGTTGAGACAGACAGGAGCGACCTGTTCTAAACCCATGTTGCCCTGGGTTGTGTAACTGATGGGTTTCTAGATGGGTGGTGATCTTGCTTCTTAGGACCCTTTCAAAGATTTTTATGATATGGGATGTTAGTGCTATTGGTCTGTAGTTCTTTGCTGTTGCTTTACTGCCCCCTTTGTGGAGTGGGGCTATGTCTGTTGTTTTTAGTAACTGAGGGACGACCCCCGTGTCCATGCTCCCTCTCCATAGGATGGAAAAGGCTCGTGATAGGGGCTTCTTGCAGTTCTTGATGAACACAGAGTTCCATGAGTCTGGCCCTGGGGCAGAGTGCATGGGCATGTCATTTATCGCCTGTTCGAAGTCATTTGGCGTCAGGATAACATCGGATAGGCTTGTGTTAATCAAATTTTGTGGCTCTCTCATAAAAAATTCATTTTGATCTTCGACTCTCAGTCTGGTTAGCGGCTTGCTAAAAACTGAGTCATATTGGGACTTGAGTAGCTCACTCATTTCCTTGCTGTCATCTGTGTAGGACCCATCTTGTTTAAGTAGGGGCCCAATACTGGACGTTGTTCTCGATTTTGATTTGGCATAGGAGAAGAAATACTTTGGGTTTCTTTCGATTTCATTTATGGCTTTTAGTTCTTCCCGCGATTCCTGACTCCTAAAGGATTCTTTTAGCTTAAGTTCGATGCTTGCTATTTCTCTGACCAGTGTCTCCCTGCGCATTTCTGATATATTGACCTCTTTTAGCCGCACTGTTATTCTTTTCCGTCGCCTGTAAAGGGAGCGCCTGTCTCTTTCTATTTTACATCTACTCCTCCTTTTTCTTAGAGGAATAAGCCTTGTGCATACATCGAGTGCCACCGAGTTAATCTGTTCTAGGCATAAGTTTGGGTCTGTGTTGCTTAGTATATCTTCCCAGCTTATATCGGTTAGGACTTGGTTTACTTGGTCCCACTTTATGTTTTTGTTATTGAAGTTGAATTTGGTGAATGCTCCCTCGTGACTAGTCTCATTTTGTCGGTCTGAGGCTCCACGCATACATGTCTGAACCTCAATTATGTTGTGATCTGAGTATATTGTTTTTGATATGGTGACATTTCTTATCAGATCATCATTGTTAGTGAAGATGAGGTCTAGTGTATTCTCCAGTCTAGTAGGCTCTATTATTTGCTGGTTTAAATTGAATTTTGTGCAGAGATTTAAAAGCTCGTGTGAGTGTGAGTTTTCATCAGAGCTGCCTCCTGGTGTTATTACTGCAACAATATTATTTGCTATATTCCTCCATTTTAGGTGCCTTAAGTTGAAATCCCCCAGGAGCAAGATGTTGGGTGCAGGAGCTGGAAGATTTTCCAGACAGTGGTCAATTTTTAACAGCTGTTCCTGGAATTGCTGGGATGTTGCATCCGGAGGCTTGTAGACTACCACAATGACTAGGTTTTGGTTCTCGACCTTTACTGCTAAAACTTCCACTACGTCATTTGAGGCATTAAGCAGTTCTGTGCAAACAAGTGACTCTGCAATGTACAGGCCAACCCCCCCCTTTTGCCTGTTCACTCTGTCACATCTGTATAGGTTGTAACCTGGGATCCATATTTCGTTGTCCAAGTGATCCTTTATGTGGGTCTCAGTGAAAGCCGCGAACATTGCCTTTGCCTCTGCAAGCAGTCCACGGATGAAAGGTATTTTGTTGTTTATTGCTGGCTTTAGACCCTGTATATTTGCAAAGAAGAATGTTATCGGACTGGTGGTATTGTTGGTACTGGTACCAACCACTCCAACACTATATCCCCCCCCTGCTTTTAACATTTCTGTCATGATCCCATCAGTTCCAGCTGCTTTACCCCCTTTCATTCTACGTAATGCCTCACGTACCTCCACCACACTTACATTCTGCTCTTCTTCACTCCTAAAAGATGGTATACCTCCCTGGCCAGTGCATGAAATTACCGCCTCCCTTTCTTCCTCAACATTTAAAAGTTCCTCAAAATATTCTCGACATCTACCTAATACCTCCCTTTCCCCATCTACTAACTCCCCTACTCTGTTTTTAACTGACAAATCCATACTTTCCCTAGGCTTTCTTAACTTGTTTAACTCACTCCAAAATTTTTTCTTATTTTCATTAAAATTTCTTGACAGTGGATGAAAGGTTGATGGGTAGGCCCCAGGATGTACATGTTTATAGAGGGGCAACTGATATATCGGATCATTATTTAGTTGTAGCTACAGTTAGAGTAAGAGGTAGATGGGAAAAGAGGAAGGTGGCAACAACAAGTAAGAGGGAGGTAAAAGTGTATAAACTAAGGGAGGAGGAAGTTCGGGCGAGATATAAGCGACTATTGGCAGAAAGGTGGGCTAGTGCAAAGATGAGTAGTGGGGGGGTTGAAGAGGGTTGGAATAGTTTTAAAAATGCAGTATTAGAATGTGGAGCAGAAGTTTGTGGTTATAGGAGGGTGGGGGCAGGAGGAAAGAGGAGTGATTGGTGGAATGATGAAGTAAAGAGTGTGATAAAAGAGAAAAAGGTAGCTTACGAGAGGTTTTTACAAAGCAGAAGTGTTATAAGAAGAGCAGAGTATATGGAGAGTAAAAGAAAGGTGAAGAGAGTGGTGAGTGTGTGCAAAAGGAGAGCAGATGAAATGTGGGAGAGGCACTGACTTGTAGGTATGTGATATTAAATGAACACATCTTCCATGGAGGGGTGAAATGCTCTTGTTGCCTACAGTGATACAGTTCATGCAGGTTATAAAACTTAATGCAATTGCACGTTTTCACAATCCATTTAGATTGTGTGTATTTACCTCTAGACACTTGGTAAGATTCACTGTGACAGTGTCTGGTTCGTTTCTCAACATTCTAATACCGAGTACAGTGTTAATTTCAACAATCCTATCACTGATACTAGAAATACCAAGCTCCTTCCTCATGTTAAGAACTTTTGTAGATCTGGGACAGCCAAGAATAATCCTGAGAGCTTCATTTTGCATTAACTCCAAGGGTTGGAGAGAACTTTCTCTAGCTAATATCAACATGGGAGCAGCATAATCAATTAAGGACCTAACATAGGCTATGTACATCATTCTCACGATTTTCACATTAGCACCATAGTTGGGATTGTAGCCAGCAACAGCTTTGAGAGTATTTAGCCTAGCTTTGCATTTCTTGTTTAGTTGTGGTATAGTGGATTTCTTAAAGGGTACATCTACACCAAGATATCTGTAAGTTTTAACGTAGCTAATGATTTCACCCTGCAAATAGATGGGTGGGGGATGTCGTTTGCTTGTTAATATCTTTGTTTTAGAGGAAGATATTATGAGGCCTAGTCGATTACAAATTGCTTGAACTTCATTAAGAATGGTATTCATCTTCTTATTCCCTGTTGTATGGATCATGATATCATCAGCATAGCTTATAGCTATATGTTTAGGTGAGGCAGGTAGAGCATTTAGGAGAGCATTAATCAGAATATTAAATAGCATGGGACTAAGAACTCCTCCCTGTGGTGTACCTAAAGATATTTCTTTAGAATCACTTCTGAAGCCTTGGTAAAGGACAGAGGATACTCTATTTGACAGGTATCCTATTTTCCAGCAGAGTAAGCTACCACCAATATTCATTTTGGCTAATTCATGTAGTATAACGGTTCTGTTCGCAATATCAAATGCAGATTTTAGATCAAAAGTGGTAAAACTAGTAGAGGTGTGTGCAGTGAGAAAGGTGGAAATACAGTTCTGCACACTTTTACCTTTCATGAACCCATAGAGGTAGGGGGAAAGTTGGTGTCTGATTCTGTAGTACAGTCTGTTAAGCATCATTCTTTCAAAAGTTTTACAAAGACAACTAGTTAAGGAGATCGGCCTAAATGTATCAGGCTGTTGGGGCTTAGGGATAGGCACAATGAGACTATTGGTCCAGGAAGTAGGAAGAACGCCCTCAATGTAACTGAGATTATACAGTGCCAACAAAGGGTTATCAGGCACGTGCCTTAGAGTTCTGAGAATATCGTAGGTTATACCATCCTCTCCAGGAGCAGTTGATCAACCTTTGGTTAATGCATTATCTAATTCATACTCGGTAAAGAGGCAATCACTCTCATCAATATTTCGGCTCATAAAATTAATCAGTTTCAACATTTCTTCAGAAGTACTCTCTAAATTTTTTCTAATATGAGATGGAAGGTTTTCATGCCTGGATGTTTTGGACCAGTCATTTATGAGGTCATTTGCTTTTTCAAGAGGAAAGGGATGAGCAACATTGCCAGTCTTTTTCCTGGTTATTTTATTTATACCTTTCCAAGCCAAACTCAAAGGGGTGGACCTATTTAATCCACTAACAAACTGTTCCCATTCCTGTTGCCTAAGTTCTTCCTTTCTATTCCTTGCATTTGTTAGTGCAGCTTGGAACGTTCTGAGCAGGTCTGGGGTTCTACATTCACGGTATGCTTTACCAATCCTCCTAGCTGCATGTGTTAGATTGTGTAGCTGTGGATCATTATAGTATTAACATTGGTTTTTATTGTTATTTATTGTGGAGGGTCTTTGTTTCCTATTCCTGCCCACTTGATCTGTGAGAACACTCTCAAATAGTGGTAATTAAATCATCATTAAATTTTTGTGTGCCAATGGGCTCGTAATTCTTATACCATTGATCCAAGTGGTTAATAAAGTTGTCTCTGTGTTCTGGTTTGAGAATAAGTTTCCTCCTTCTGTATTTAGCTCCTTGATTGCTGGAGATGTGATCAAGATTGACAGTTGTTGAGGTTAAAAATAAGAACAAAATCTTGTCTTAAACACTTTGTCCCTGTCCACCTTGTCAATTCCTCTAAATATTTTGTACATGTCATTATCCTGTTCCCCCATCTTTCCTGTCCTCCAGTGTTGTCAGGTCGATTTCTCCTAACCTCTCCTCATAGGACGTACCCCATTGCTCCGGGACTAGTCTTGTTGCAAACCTTTGCACTTTCTCTAATTTCTTGATGTGCTTGACCAAGTGTGGGTTCCATACTGGTGGTGCATGCCCCAGTATAGGCACTGGTGAGAGAAATAGCAAATATCGGACTTAAGCTTAAGGAATAATACAGGAGACACGAAACTCATGGGGAAATAGGTGAGAATTCTTTCTCTCTAAGCCATACATGTTGTTAAAGGTGACTAAAATACCAGGAGCAAGGGTCTGGTAACCCCTTCTGTATGAATTTGTTCTTAAAGGACAATGACTCATTTATTGTATAGTATGAAGGTTTATTATTTTTCTTTTTCAACAAACCAGCTGTATCCCACTGAGGTAAGGTGACCTAAAAAGAAAAACGAGAGTTTTCTTTTTAAATTTAGTAATTTATACAGGAGAAAGGGTTACTAGCCCTTTATGACATGCATGGAGATAGGAGGAAATAAAGAAGAACAAGAACTTTTAAGAAAAGTAGATGAAAACCCAGATGGGGTTATAAATATATATGCATGTACAGGAGGGCCCCACTTATACAGCAGGTTAGGTTCCAGGCTACTGCTGTAAAGCAACATCCACTGTAAAGTGGAACATAGCCTTTTTTTTTACTTTCAAATGCATATAAAAGCCTGATAACATGTTGACACCATTATATATTAAGTGAGCAATAGAGCTAGGCCTAAAAAATGCATATACAGTACACACATTACTTACCCTATCATATTTTCATCCTTCGCTTATAGTGAGTAGTGACTATATTTATTGAAGGAATTCTGAATAAATGAAGGATTGATAGTATTGACAACTGCTGTATTAGCGAAACACTGTAAAGTGAAATGCTGTAAAGTGGGGTCTGCCTGTACATGCATCTGTAGTGTGACCTAAGTGTAAGTAGAAGTAGCAAGGTATATCTATTATCGCGCATGTTCATGAGACAGAAGAGAGACAAGCCAACAATCTTACCATCATGTAAAACAATTACAGGTTCCTGTTTCACACTCACTTGGCAGGATGGTAGTACCTCCTTGGGTGGTTGCTGTCTACCAACCTACCACCTAGGTAGCTTACATAATGTTAAATTTACATGAAATGTTTGGTATAATGTGAGCACCAAAACTCTATTTAAAGATACAGTATTTACTACATTTTTGTAATTTTTTTTAAACTGTATCACTGTACTGTATAAAGAATTAAATATTACAGAAGTGACATGGAAAAAGTGATGTTGCAGTAAAGACAATGGCAATGTATGGAGACAGTGTCCGCTCACCTCTTGAGCAGGTCTGGCGACAGTTCATCCCTCAGGGTTATGACCAAGCTCTTCGTAATGCATTCTACAATGTGGCAGCTATTGTATTTGTTGGTTGTGTTGCTGCTGCGGCCTGGTCTGTGTATATGATCTTTCAGGTGAGTCTTGTGCTAATGTCTTGGAACCATGTGCTTGTATATTTCACAAACCTCTTTGAGCCACAACATCCCTATCCATCCTTCAGAGAGCAGTTTTTCTGCCATTCGAATCAACTCGAGTCTAGTTAACTGGCTTTGCTCACTCCAATAGCAAATTAAAATCCTAAAGTAACTTTTTATTTCATCGTAACATGCCTACTGGCTACACAGGTCTCTACCACTCAAAACTTTCTTCTCACTCTCCCCCCAACTCTTCCTGGAATTTTCTGTAGTTGACCTTGGATTTTTATATCGTATTGGTGAATCTCTCCTGCTCTTTTCTTCATAAATGTCCAAATTGAGCTCTGAAATATTCCTTTCATATCATGTTTTAAAGTCTGTGCACTGTTGTCAAACCCGTCACCCTACTACCTCCAGCCTCCTCCCAACATTTGAAGGCCATGCTTCACACCCATATAAAAGTGTTGGTACCACTGTACTATTCTGTAGTTCTTTTTTGCTTCTGCTGATAAACTTATTTTCTTTTCACAGATGCCTCAGCACAACGCCTACTTTTTTTCTTTTGTTTATTTTGTTGTTCTCCTCGTCTTTCTTAGACATCTCTGCTGACACATCCATATTTAAATACATCCTTTGCTTCCACACTTCCTCCGGTCTGATGTTCATTCTTTTTTTTAACTTTTTTTTTTTTTTTTTGTTCACTTTCAACTTTCTCCTCTTATACCCCCTTCCAAACTTCTACACCAGATTTTGAAATATTTCTTCTTTCAATGCACCAGCAGTATCCCTCTGAAGCAGGGTGGCCCAAAAAGAAAACTGAAAGTTTCTCTTTATAAATTTAGTAATGTATACAAGGGGTTACTAGCCCCTTGCTCCTGGCATTTTAGTTGCCTCTTATGACACACATGATTTACAGAGGAAGAATTCTGTTCCTCTACCCCATGGAGACAAGAGGAAATCAACAAGAACAAGAACTAGTAAGAAAAGAGAAGAAAACCCAAAGGGGTATGTGTATATATATGCTTGTACTTGCATGTGTAATGTGACATAAGTGTAAGTAGAAATAGCAAGACATACCTGAAATCTTGCATGTTTATGAGACGGAAAAAAAGAAACCAACAATCCTCCCATCATGTAAAAACAATTACAGGCTTTCGTTTTACTTACTTGACAGGATGGTGGTGCCTCCCTGGGCTGCAACTGCTCTTGTTGCCACCTCCCTAGTTAAGAACGATAATAAATTTGTTGAGTTAGGCATAAGAATTAACAACTGGGCGTCTACACTGCAAACTGAATTGTTTGCAATCCTAATGGCGCTAAAGCTAACCTATGACACTGAGCTTGACTCTATCATCATTACTGATTCTATGTCATCATTGAAGGCTCTTGACTCGTATAATGACTCCAACAACATGCTCATTGGAGAAGCCAGGTATAGATACTCAAAAATTAGGGACAAAGGAATTAATGTACAATTGCTATGGATCCCATCACACATTGGATTACTCCTTTGGTATAACTGTGTCTAGCATTAGGAATAATATTAGGAGAAAAGTAAATAATGAAAATGATTGTTATAGGAATGCAGTTAGATGCCTGAGTAGATCTATAACCCACTATGATAACATGAATGTAGATAAGTATGTTTATGGAGCAACTTGCAATGTGAACAGACTGACTGATGTTGTAGTGGCCAGGCTTAGGCTTGGTTACAAGTACTTCTGGCAGTTTGGGAGAGACACAGATGATGATCAAACTAAATGTAAATTATGTGATCAGGCATATGGTCACTCTCTTGAACACTATGTGCTTAATTGTCCACTTATTGAGGAATACAGAGACAGACAGTATAATAACCTATGTGACATGTCAAGATATCTTATTAATGAAAATAAGATACCAGATATACTAAGCAAATTTCCTAAATTTGCTTGTAACAGATAAGTGAACTATAGATATGTAGATATAAATCCATATGTATTCCTGTTAACCCTTTGGGGCCTAGTTCCTAGACCTTTTGTGTATCCATATGCTCTCGCGCTACCGTCCACAGGATGGATATGGGGTGCACAATAAACTAGCCACTTCGGTGGCAAAATCTAATCTAATCCCTGGGCGGTTGCTGTCTACCATCCTACTACCTAGGAAATTTTGATATCTCTCTCAAATATCCTGAAAGCACTGTTATTGCACTGTCATCACATTGCTTCCTTATTTTACCCTGTCATGCCATTTCTAACTATAAAAGCAAGAAGGAACTTCTTAATTTTTTGTAAATATTATTGAGGACAGTAGAACTACATACAAAAGATGAGGTATTCAGTCCCTCAGCCTCTGAGTTGGTGTGAAGAGAACCATAGTCATGAAGAATCTGGCAGATTCTCCCAGATTCTTCATGACTACGGTACTCTTCACACCAACTCCGAGGCTGTGGGACTGATTACCTCATCTTTTGTACATAGTTTTACTGTCTTCAAATTGTCCTTGAGTTTGTATTGATAAAGCCACTGGATGGCGAAACGTCTACATTAAAGATACCCAGATGTTGCATATGTGTCTAAATTTCATTTTGACAGTATTGTATACTGTTTATATACGTATATAGTTTTTCTTATTACATTAGAGGCAGTTTGTTGTTACAGTAATTAAATTTATAGTTGAGATGAAGTATATAAAAAATTACAGTATTACAATTTATCACATTTTACAATAATGAAATTGAAATAATTTTAAATTTGAAGTAATGATTAAATAGTTGAGCAATCATAAATTAGTATATAGGAGTTTTTTGAGTAACTGGTAGGTGTAAAGTATAGTGTTTGTCTGGTTAATTTTGGGTGATGTAATTTCTAAGTAGGGCCTTAAATTGATTAGAAGGAAGGGGACGTTTAGTATGTTCTGGCAATGAATTTCAGATCTTCAGGCCCTTTATGTGCATAGCATTTTTGCATAGGGAGAGATGGACACGAGGGATATCAAGGAGTGTTTTATGCCATGTGTTACACCTGTGTGTTTGTTGTAGTTATCAAAGAGGAGTTTGAGAGGAGAGTTAATATTGGAATATAATGTTCTGTGTATGTATAAGGCACAGTAATGTGTAGGCATTTTGTATGTTAAGCAAGTTTAGATTCTCAAGCAACAGTGGAGTGTGTTGCCTACTGCAGGAGTTG
This sequence comes from Cherax quadricarinatus, assembly GCF_038502225.1. Classification (NCBI taxonomy): domain Eukaryota; kingdom Metazoa; phylum Arthropoda; class Malacostraca; order Decapoda; family Parastacidae; genus Cherax; species Cherax quadricarinatus. Next base: position 23,170,531 of record NC_091345.1, read on the forward strand.
GAAATCAGTTGTTCAGCAGCTTTTTGTTGGGTTATTAAAGGTTTAAGGTGATTTGCTGTGGTTGAGCCTCGTGCACAAATACCATAAGTGAGGCGAGGGTAGATGGGAGTGGTAAAGAGCAAGAAGTGCCGTTTGGGGTACATAGGACCATATCTTAGAAAGGATGCCTACTGTTTTGGAGACTTTCTTGGATATTTGCTGTATGTGGGTCTGAGATTTGAGACTGCAGTCAAGCTGGAGACCTAGAAATTTGCCCTCTGCATGTCTTGAAATGGGGGGAACCAGGCCTCATGGTGGATCAGGGTCTGATCAACCAGGCTGTTACTACTGGCCACATGCAAGCTGATGTGTGAACCACAGGCCGGTTGGTCTGCATCTCTAAGGTAGTTGGATAGATCATGTTGAAAAAATGAAAATGAAAATGTTTATTTCCTTGTAAAGCTTACATTGACGTTTACATATTATAAAATATTAATTACAAAGAAGGCCTCTAGCATGCCTAGGCATTTTGGGCAGACTAATCCTAATTCTTACTCTATATTGACACAGGTTATGGAGCAGTACATTTTAATATACCTTAATGTATACTGATATAAAAGTTAGGTAACTGAAGTGATTAATTAGATTTATAATAATGAGATAGTACATTTGTGATAGTATACAAACGGCATACATCTGTTTTTCTCGGTAGACTTTTTCCATCTCGTGTGAAGCACTGATGGATTGTCATTTTATCTGAACAAAAGATTCTGGTGTTTTCTCGTCAGGCATTCATTGATGTACACTTCCTTCTTTACTCTAATTGATGATCTAATTGGATCCTTTTCTATGTCATATGAATGAAATATAATCATAACACAATGTTTACTACCTTGTTTTCCTAGTAAACATGCTTCTTTAATTTTGTTAGCTAGTACAATGCCCACATGGTATGGTCCATGTCCAGGCTTTGCAGTGGACCAGGGCATGATCAACCAGGCTGTTACTGCTGGCCAAATGCAAATTTGTGTACAGAATTTTCTTTTTAAAAGATGCCTAAATAATCTACTGAACTCTTTCCCTTTATCTGTTTTATTGTTCAAGTGATCTTTCATTGACCCATTTGCTGATAATTCCACCTTCTCAGTTTCTAAGTACATTCACTGTATACAGGAGGGCCCTGTTTATACAGCAGCTTAGGTTCCAGGCTACTGCTGTAAAGCTAAAGTTGCTGTGAAGTGAAACAAAGCCTTTTTTCACATTCAAATGCATATAAAAGCTTTATAACATGTTTACACTATCATATATTAAGTGAGCAATAGAGCTAGACCTAAAATATCCATATATAGTACACACATTACTTACCTTAAAATATTTTTGTACTTAGCTTAGAGTGAGTGGTGAATATATTTATTGTAAGAAGCCTTAATAAATGAAGACTTGATATACAGCCTCTCCTCAATTAATGACGGAATTCTGTTCCTAAAACCATGTCAGTAAACGAGTTCATCGCTAAGCGAGGAGCATACTATAATGGTAGTGGGTTTGTGTCAACCATCTTTGATATTGTTTTAATGTCACCTTTGTACCATTTATAACATTTCTGGTATATTTTTAAATGTTTATACAGCAGTATTCTATATATTGTAATAAACAATAGAGGATATCAGCTTTAATATACATGGGTATTCATACTGGTCAGAGAGCCCATTGTAAGTTTGAGTCGTCGGCAAATGAGTATGTCGCTAAGTGAGGAGAGGCTGTAATTGAAAACCGCCGTATTAGCAAAACACTGCGAAGTGAAGCTCTGTAAAGTGGGCCATCCTGTATATAATCCCTCTAATCTGAGGTTCAGTTTTCATTACCTAGAATTTTTCTTGTTCTCCCCACTGGATAGAATGTAGTTTAAACCTTAAGGCACCAAAGAATTAAAAATCTAGTGTGTGGTAGGCCCTCGCTATGTCAGAAATTCCACCTTTCAAAAGTAGTATCCATCATTAAGTTGACCCCTAACTTTTTGCTTTAAAATTGAGTCTTAAAATCTCGACCTATTCTTTTTTTTTTTTAACAAGTCGGCCATCTCCCACCGAAGCAGGGTGACCCATAAAGAAAGAAAATCCCCAAAAAGAAAATACTTTCATCATCATTCAACACTTTCACCTCACTCACACATAGTCACTGTTTTTGCAGAGGTGCTCAGAATACATCTGTTTAGAAGCATCTTTCTTTCAACACACCGGCCGTATCCCACCGAGGCAGGGTGGCCCAAAAGGAAAAACTAAAGTTTCTCCTTTTACATCTAGTAATATATACAGGAGAAGAGGTTACTAGCCCCTTGCTCCTGTCATTTTAGTCGCCTCTTACAACGCGCATGGCTTACGGAGGAAGAATTCTGTCCCACTTCCCCATGGAGATAAGAGGAAATAAACAAGAATAAGAACTAGAAAGAAAATAGAAGAAAACAAGAGGGGTGTGTATATATATGCTTGTACATGTATGTGAAGTGTGACCTAAGTGTAAGTAGAAGTAGCAAGATGTACCTGAAACCTTGCATGTTTGAGACAGAAAAATGGACACCAGCAATCCTACCATCATGTAAAACAATTACAGGTTTCCGTTTTACACTCGCTTGGCAGGACGGTAGTACCTCCCTGGGTGGTTGCTGTCTACCAACCTACTACCAACAGTTTAGAAGCATATAGTACGTATAAAGATACACAACATATCCCTCCAAACTGTCAATATCCCAAAACCCCTCCTTTAAAGTGCAGGCATTGTACTTTCCATTTCCAGGGCTCGAGTCCGGCTATATAAAATTATGTAACAATAAAATAATGTATGTATGTACTCTATTTGTGGTTCAGGGTTGAGTCACAGCTCCTGGCCCCGGTATGTGTGTATGCAATTTATGTATGTAGTTGAATTTTATTTTTGACTATTTTTTAAATTTTTAAAGTTGAATTTTTGAGTAATTTTTATTTTTTATATTTTAATTTTAACTATTTTTTATTTACCCATTTTTGTTTTTATTTATTATAAGAACAAGGATGGGTAAACACTGCAGTAGGTCTACTGGCTCAAACTAGGCAAGTCCTTCTCAAATCCAACCATTTCCACATACATGTACATATTTGTCCAATCTATATATAACCGAAGCTACCCAAGAAGTTAGCTTCAATACCTTGGCTCCTCATCAAACCCAACCCTTCTCACTCATACATTTGTCTAATCTATTTTTAAAGCTCCCCAAGGTTTTAACTTCCATGACCCCTATATAGCAGATTGTTACTCATTGACATCTTGGTTTGCAAACCAGTACCTTTGTATATACTTTCTTAATCTAAACTTGTTTAATTTAAATCTGCTACTTCAGGCTCTTTCTTGATTCGATATCCTTGGTACTTTATTTATATCATTCTTGTTTATGCTAGTCTTCCACCATTTTTTTTTTGAACATGGGCTGTTTCCCACTGAGGCAGATTGACCTGAAAAAAAAAAAAGGAACAATTTCTTCATCACTCATTACATCACTGTCTTGCCAACATTTATCCTTGTATGAGAGGTTCCTTTTAAAATGGAAGAATTTTGTTATCCTTCTCTATATGTTTTCCAATGCATTTACTATATCCGTTCTGTAGTGCGGCACCCAATAACTAAACTAGCTTGTTTCTCTTGGTTCTGATTTGTAATAGTATTTCTACTATACCTTAAATAACTTGCCAAGGCTTACATTATTTACACACTTTCAATTCCACAGCCATTTGTGCAGCCTCTTCTGTGGGCAGTTCTGTGTGGATCACTGCTTCATCCAGCCAAGCACACTGTGACTGCCTGGATGCAAGGATGGTTGTCAGAGGTGCACTCCACTCATGGTCTCCTCTCAGTATCTTTAGCTCTGATGCCCCTCCGTCTTCTGGATACTGCCTCTGAAGTTGTTGGCAGGTCAGTAGTGTTGCTACACTGATAATACTGTGTTGCCACAACCTGGTCTCTCACCAGCTCAGGTTCTTAGCACTCAAAACTTGTACCCTCTCACTCCAACTCCTCCTTTCCCCCCATGTTTATACATTCTGTTGGTCATCCTATTCTGCTCCATCCTCTGTAAATGTCCAAACCACTCAATAGCCCTTTCTCAACCCTCTACTTTGGTAACTCCACACTGTCTTCTAATTTCTACACTGATTTTGTATTTAATATTCACACCACACATTGCTTTCCAACATAGACATCTCCACTGCCTCCAGCCTCCTCGCAGCAGTAGTATTCAAATCCATGATTCACACCCAGATAAAAGTGTTGGTATCAGTGTACTCTGGCACATTTACACCCTTTTGCCTCCATAAAAAACTTCTCTATAGATGCTTCAAGAGATCACCTTTCTTCCCTTCCCTATTCCATGGTTTACCTCTTCTTTCAGAGATCTGATCCATCTACTGACATCTTCACTCCTAAATATCTGGGTACATTAATTTCCTTAATACACCCTTCCTTCAATATGATAATTACCTGTTTGATCATTTTAGACCTAGAATACTGTGACAATAATTTGTTAATTATAATTACCTGTTTAATCATTTTGGGCTTGTAATACTCTAATGTGCATGCATTAATCTGTATTTTGTTAATTCATTTAGATCATCTTATTTTTTAATATACCAGCCATCTCCCACTAAGGTAAGGTGTCTCAAAAAAGAAAAATACTTTCACCATCACTCCATTACTGTCTTGTAAGAGGCATTCCAACATTGCAACTCAGATGCACTTTTGAACTGCAACACTCCCACCCCTTCATCAGAGTGTAGGTACTGTATTTTCCACCTCCAGGACTAAAGTCTGGCTAACTGGTGTCCCTGCATCCCTTCATAAGTATTACCTTGCTCTCATTCCAACAGTACAAGTCAGAAATAACCACTTGCCTCCACTCACTTCTATTTAACATTCTCACACTCACCTGTTGGATGCTCAGGTCTTATCGCTCCTTTGTATTTGCACTCATTGGGGCATTTAATGCATGAGATACATTTGCTTGATTTAGGATGTACAGTGTTTTTGTTGGTAGGGTCTTTGTCACACATTGAGGGCTCGGGATTGATTCTCATCACAGATGAAGTGTTGAGCATGTTTCCTTATACCTCCTGCCCCTGTTCACCTAGCAGTTAGTAGGTACCCGGGTGTTAGTCGACTGTTGTGGGTGGCATCCTGGGGAACAAGATCAACTTAAATACCTGAAATGCTCTACTTAATCATGGAGTCTCTGTATAGTATGTCAATAATATCATCTAGGTCTGGATCACCTGTATCATGTACTTTGTAGAAATATATTATTATTTATTATTTATTTATTAATTTATTATTATTTTTTTTATTATTAACACACTGGCCGATTCCCACCAAGGCAGGGTGGCCCGAAAAAGAAAAACTTTCACCATCATTCACTCCATCACTGTCTTGCCAGAAGGGTGCTTTACACTACAGTTTTTAAACTGCAACATTAACACCCCTCCTTTAGAGTGCAGGCACTGTACTTCCCATCTCCAGGACTCAAGTCCGGCCTGCCAGTTTCCCTGAATCCCTTCATAAATGTTACTTTGCTCGCACTCCAACAGCACGTCAAGTATTACAAACCATTTGTCTCCATTCACTCCTATCAAACACGCTCACACAAAACCTCCTTTACTCCCTCCCTCCAACCTTTCCTAGGCCGACCCCTACCCCGCCTTCCTTCCACTACAGACTGATACACTCTTGAAGTCATTCTGTTTCACTCCATTATCTCTACATGTCCGAACCACCTCAACAACCCTTCCTCAGCCCTCTGGACAACAGTTTTGGCAATTCCGCACCTCCTCCTAACTTCCAAACTACGAATTTTCTGCATTATATTCACACCACACATTGCCCTCAGACATGACATCTCCACTGCCTCCAGCCTTCTTCTCACTGCAACATTTATCACCCATGCTTCACACCCATATAAGAGCGTTGATAAAACTATACTCTCATACATTCCCCTCTTTGCCTCCAAGGACAAAATTCTTTGTCTCCACAGACTCCTAAGTGCACTGTTCACCCTTTTCCCCTCATAAATTCTATGATTCACCTCATCTTTCATAGACCCATCTGCTGACATGTCCACTCCCAAATATCTGAATACATTCACCTCCTCCATACTGTCCCTCCAATCTGATATCCAATCTTTCATCGCCTAATCTTTTTGTAATCCTCATAACCTTACTCTTTCCTGTATTCACTTTTAATTTTCTTCTTTTGCACACCCTACCAAATTCATCCACCAATCTCTGCAACTTCTCTTCAGAATCTCCCAAGAGCACAGTGTCATCAGCAAAGAGCAACTGTGACAACTCCCACTTTGTGTGATTCTTTATCTTTTAACTCTACGCCTCTTGCCAAGACCCTCGCATTTACTTCTCTTACAACCTCATCTATAAATATATTAAACAACCACGGTGACATCACACATCCTTGTCTAAGGCCTACTTTTACTGGGAAATAATCTCCCTCTTTCTTTAACTTGAGCCTCACTATCCTCGTAAAAACTCTTCACTGCTTTCAGTAACCTACCTCCTACACCATACACCTGCAACATCTGCCACATTTTTTGTAGATGAATGGTTCAGAGAACCGACATGTTGATAAATTAGACACATGTGCAACTCTTGGGTATCTTTATTGAGGAAACGTTTTGCCACACAGTGGCTTCATCAGTCCATACGTAGGAGAAACTTGAAGAACAGGAGAAGAATGAGGTAATCAGTCCCTCAACCTTGAGTCGATGTGTTCAGTCCATCAAGATTGATGGACTGAACACATCGACTCAAGGTTGAGGGACTGATTACCTCATTCTTCTCCTGTTCTTCAAGTTTCTCCTACGTATGGACTGATGAAGCCACTGTGTGGTGAAACGTTTCCTCAATAAAGATACCCAAGAGTTGCACATGTGTCTAATTTATCAATCTGCCACATTGCCCCCCTATCCACCCTGTCATATGCCTTTTCCAAATCCATAAATGCCACAAAAACCTCTTTAGCCTTATCTAATTACTGTTCACTTATATGTTTCACTGTATTATTATTATTATTATTATTATTATTATTATTATTATTATTATTATTATTACACCAGCCATCTCCCACTGAGGCAAGGTGGGTCAAAATTAGAAGAAATACTTTCAGAAAGTTTTCTACTTTTTTCATTTAGTAATTTACACAGGAAAAGGTATTACTAGCCCCTTGCTATCATTATTTTTATATATTATCATTTTTTTTTTAACATGCTGGCCATCTCCCACTAAGGCAGGGTGACCCAAAAAAAAAACTTTCACCATCATTTACACTATGACTGTTTTGCCAGAGGTGCACAGATATGATGGTTCAGATGTCTCTCCAAACAGCAGATATCCCAAACCCCTCCTTTAGAGTACAGGCACTGTACTTCCCACCTCCAGGACTTGAGTCTGGTTAACCAGTTTCCCCTGAATCCCTTCACAAAATATTACCCTGCTCACACTCCAACATCTCGTCAAGTTCCAAAAACCATTTGTCTCCACTCTTATCTAACACGCTCACACATGCCTGCTGTATGTCCAAGCCCCTTGCACTCTAAACCACCCTTACCCTCTCCCTTCATTATTTCGTAGGATGACCCCTACCCTGCCTTTTCTCCAGTACAAATTTATACACCCTCCAAGTCATCCTATTTTGCTACATCCTCTCTATATGACCATACCACCTCAACAGCTCCTCCTCGGCCATCTGGATAATACTTTTAGTAACTCTGCACCTCCTAATCTCCATATAAGATTGTTGTACCACTTATTATTATTATTATTATTATTATTATTATTATTATTATTATTATTATTATTATTATTATTATTATTATTATTATTATTATTATTATTATTATTATCATATGGTGTATTTTTGTACATAATAGGTTTGTAGTGCGTCATGTGCGGAGCGTTGTGACTGTGACGGTAATCCTGCCTGTGGTCTACATTGTTATCCACCACACTCCAACATTCCTCACTAGTCTTGCCTACACCACGTTCTCTTGCCTCTTCTACTGTGTAACTGCTGTTGTGTCTACTGTCACCACTAATGGTTATATAGTAAGTTGCTACTGCTGTTGTCTACTATCACCCCCAGTGATTTTTTTTTTATTCTGTGCACAATCACTGCACAGACCCATTCTCTCGTATCTATGCCCAAAATTGACCATTTATCTGAGTGAGCTGTACCAGTATGTAGATCTGCATGAGGGACCCTTGGCATCAATGTAGATCTACATTAGGGGATCCTTGGCATAAATGTAGATCTACATGAGGGACCCTTGGCATAAATGTAGATCTACATGAGGGACCCTTGGCATCAGTGTAGATCCACATGAGGTACCCTTAGCATCAATGTAGATCTACTTGAGGGACCCCTGTCATCAGTGCAAATCTACATGAGGGGACCCTTGGCAAAAAATGTAGATATGCATGAGGGACCCCTGTTATCAATGTACATCTGCATGAGGGGACTCTTGGCATCAAGGTAGATCTGCATGAGGGACCCCTATCATCAGTGTAGATCTATGTGATGGCCACTGAAAGGGTTAAAATTACTTCTGTATTTTGTGTTTAATGTCAAATGTAGTGTATAGTGTCCTGAAGCTTCAGTATTTATAAATACTGAGGCTTCAGTTTTCACGAATACTAAGGCTGCAGTATTCACGAACACTGAGGCTTCAGTATTCACGAACACTGAGGCTTCAGTATTCACGAGCACTGAGGCTTCAGTATTCACGAGCACTGAGGCTTCAGTATTCACGAGCACTGAGGCTTCAGTATTCACGAGCACTGAGGCTTCAGTATTCACGAGCACTGAGGCTTCAGTATTCACGAGCACTGAGGCTTCAGTATTCACGAGCACTGAGGCTTCAGTATTCACGAGCACTGAGGCTTCAGTATTCACGAGCACTGAGGCTTCAGTATTCACGAGCACTGAGGCTTCAGTATTCACGAGCACTGAGGCTTCAGTATTCACGAGCACTGAGGCTTCAGTATTCATGACAGATACAGTCAGGGAGATTTATTAACACCAACAACAAAGAGAAAATGTTGAATACTGTAGTAGAAAGTTCTTCATGGAATAGTAGAACAGTGGAATGGTTGAATGATGGAATGCTTATACTATATAATGGTAGAACATTTTTGGAAAGCTGGTTAGGGAATGAGTGATGGTGAATGTTTTCTCTTCCTTCTACCACTTCTCAATTCACTGTTTTCATCACTTTCAATCAACTTCTCAAACACCTTAACAAAACATTCACATGATCTCCACATCTCTCTTATTTTCTGTAAGATCTTCTGTGTATAGTACCTGTACAGTACTCGCTCAATATGTTAATATCTTGCACTAAGTATATACACTGCTTACTGTATTTTCTTACCTTGACTTCCTTGTATATGTCCATACCCATCATAGGCAGATAATTGTAAATCTTGTATTAGATTAGTCACTTCAGTACATCATTAACTTGTTTACAAATTCTGCTTCATAGAATGTCTAAACTGCATTTAATACTTCTGACCACTGCCACACATTTAACAGTGCTGTTCACTACCAAATATCCTGTAGATGCACACAATTCGTGTACACTTTGAGGGCTTATTCTTTATGTTCTCTAGTAGCAGTGAACTGGAGATTGCTGTCTACTGGTATTAAGCATAAAATGTATTTAAAATGTCATTACAATATATGCAAGAGTAATGTAAGTTACACTTAAGAATTAATTTGAAGATTCCATATAACTTATGCAAATTTTCAGGCATTAGCATTGGTGCTAGGTTACCTGGGAGCTGTGATGTTCTGCTGGTCTGGAAAGACTGCTGATGCATTGGCACGACTCAGCCTCCTTGTGTGGCTCATTGCAGCGGCAGGAGTTGCAGGTCAGTTAACCTTATTACTACTATACAAGAGGACCCAGTTTGTACAGCTCCTAGGTTCCTGACCCCTTGTGTTAAACAAAAATCGCCAGTGGGTGGAAGTGTTTTATTCATTATCAAATGCATCTCAAATGCCTGATAACATGTTTACACTATTACGTATTAAGTACTCGGTACAGCTAGGCGTAATAAAAAAACAGATAAAAAAAGTAAAATTCATGGTACATACAATACTTACCTTAAAATAAGGTGCTGGTTGCCCTTCCCTTATGCAACTGTTGTGTGAAAATAGTGGAAAAGTGGTAAAAATACTGAACATTATGAACAATGGCTCAGTTGAAAGCCAACAAAAACATGGAACATGAAAAAGAGGTTGCCAAATATGTGAGGCCCTCGTGTATATGTTACACACTTGTCTTCCCTTGAGGTTGTCCTAAATAAACCTCTATGGATAATGAGGGAAGGCTGCATATGGTTGCAGCGTGGGCAGGCTGCTTGTGGCTGCAGCATGGGTAGGCTGCTTGTGGCTGCAGCATGGGCAGGCTGCTTGTGGCTGCAGCATGGGCAGGCTGCTTGTGGCTGCAGCGTGGGCAGGCTGCTTGTGGCTGCAGCGTGGGCAGGCTGCGTGTGGTTGCAGTGTGGGCAGGCTGCCTGTGTTTGCAGTGTGGGCAGGCTGCATGTGGTTGCAGTGGGGGCAGGATGTGTGTGGTTGGAGTGTGGGCAGGTCGTGTGTGGTTGCAGTGTGGGCAGGCTGCATGTGGTTACAGGATTGTTAGTTTTATTTTAGATTTGACTTGTATATATAGTAACACAGTTTAGCAATGTTAGGCTTCATTGAGTGCTTGTTGGTCAGTATTGTTTAGTTGACTGACTGGCTGATACTGTTTGCTCATGTATCAGCACATTGCAATTGAAGTTTCAGTTTTTTGTATTAAAATTTTCCTTGCCTATATTTTGATTTTTTTTTTTTTTGTCTTTGTGTGCAGTCAGCTTTTTTCCAGGAATTAAAATGTTGTTATTACAGGGTTGTGGCCGGCTGGAAGTGTTGTGGTGTTCTTGGTGCTGTGTCTCCTACTCACCGCTGGTTTGGTCACTGAGGTCCTCGATGTGCATGCTGCTCTGAAGTCATCCAGTGAGTTGCCATAACAGTTTATATAAATGTTTCATTGAATGATGTAGTTACTTATATATTGAGTTCAGTAAGTCTTGCCACTACACCACATGGTGGCTCACGAAGTCACCAGAGACCTCAGTGGAAGCAAGTCATATTCTTCAACTTAATTGAGTTATCTTGGGCTAACCTAGGTGAAATCTGCACATTCTTCTTTCTGTTTCACATACCAAAGACCATTGTAAATTCTTTTATGTTGTGTAACTAAAGCCTAAATATAAATTTGTTCAGTGACCCGGGTGGCTCGATCAGTTGTAGGGATGGCTAATGCAGTAGCCTGGAAGTATGTTAGCTTTTTGAAAATTTGCTTAGAGCTTGAGCATCCTTATTTATTATTTTTTTATTTTATTATCACACTGGCCGATTCCCACCAAGGCAGGGTGGCCCGAAAAAGAAAAACTTTCACCATCATTCACTCCATCACTGTCTTGCCAGAAGGGTGCTTTACACTACAGTTTTTAAACTGCAACGTTAACACCCCTCCTTCAGAGTGCAGGCACTGTACTTCCCATCTCCAGGACTCAAGTCCGGCCTGCCGGTTTCCCTGAATCCCTTCATAAATGTTACTTTGCTCACACTCCAACAGCACGTCAAGCATCCTTAGTGTACACCAATTGAGGGTAAAGTGACATACAAAATCATACAATTTCCATATAAAATGTTCTGCTGAGAAAGCATAGGAGGGGATGGAATTTTGATAGAGAATGCAGTAGAATGTGCAAAATGAACCGAGTTAAAAAATTGCTTAAAAATGAACAGTTATCTTAACAAAGGAAAAAATAATCTACACTGTTATGTAACTGGTATAGTGGAGAAACGATAACATAGCAGATGCAGAGCACATAAGGAACATAGTCATTTAGGGTATTGCAAAAAATCTGAATATTTCTACTGTATATGCCCACCTCTAAAATTTGCACATTACTCTCAGGAAGTTCATTTATTGATTATGAAAAGAAATAGGCTAAATTCTCAAAAACAGCATGAATAAATGTTGAACAATCCTCTAAACAAGAGGAAAGTTGAGGCTTCAGATTGTTCTTACTTTTTTTCCTCTACAAATAACATATCTGATGGCTTTGTAGTCACTTGATTTAAGGGTGTGCCAAAGTTTTGGTATCAGAGGTATCAGCTAATTTTGATGGTATTGGTATTGCTCTTAAAATTGAGAATTGGTATAGGTATCAGCAAAAATGTTTGTATTATCCCTTACCTGATTTGATTGTAAACAACTTGCAGGATGGTTAAGGTTTGAATCCCTGGCAAGCCAGTCCTAAAATGGAGAGGCCAGTACATTGACTGCTGGCCAGCCTAGTAAGATTAGACCACTAGGTCACAATTGGGCCCATGCTAACTTTTCTAGTGTGTAAAGAAATGCATTTAATTGGGTGTGCTTATTAGGCCAGCATGGTACAGTGGTTAGCACACTGGCATATCAGTTTAGGATTTACCTTCTATGGGTTTGAATCCCATCCATTTTGTGAGTCACGTGTCTAATATAAGCAAAAAAACAGAATTTGAAAAGAAAATAGAAAACATACATATGCCCTTGGCAGTAAGTTAGTAGACAGCAGCTGCCCAGGGAGGTACTACCGTCCTGCCAAGTGAGTGTAAAATGAAAGCCTGTAATTGTTTTACATGATGGTAGGATTGCTGGTGTCTTTATTTCTGTCTCATAAACATGCAAGATTTCAGGTATGTCTTGCTACTTAAACTTAGGTCACACTGCACATGCATGTACACCCCTCTGGGTTTTCTTCTATCTTTTTTTACTACTACTTGTTTTTGTTTATTTCCTCTTATCTCCATGGGGAATTGGTTCAGAATTCTTCCTCCGTAAGCCATGCGTGTCGTAAGAGGCGACTAAAATGCCGGTAGCAAGGGTCTAGTAGCCCCTTCTCCTGTATATATTACTAAAGTTAAAATGAGAAATTTGGTTTTTCTTTTTGGGCCACCCTGCCTTCGTGGGATATGGCCAGTTTGTTGAAAGAAGACGACGTACACATGCAGCACCAGGGTCTGACTCGTGGAATTCTGTCTTTAACCCAGTAACTGTCCAAACACTAGCGCTCCGAACGTAGATCAGCGTTTTATTTTTCCTGCCTCCAAATTTGGCACAATTGGCCTGAGATGCAGTCAGTATAGAATGGGTCTTAACACTCAGTGTGCGCAGTATTAAAAAAATCTGGGACCACTTAGTACCTTGTGGGAGCACCAGTTCAATTGAGTGCCAGCTAGAGTAAGCAGCATGGCAAACACCAGGGATTCACTGATGCCTGGTCATATTAACACTCCCCTTTTAAGAGAAAAGTGATGTTGACCCTGAGTTTAGTGGCTTTGAGATGGATGTGGCCACAAGTGGTCGAGGAAATATCAAAAACCTTGATAACCCATGTGCAACATTTGTGCAACATCCTTTCAGTTTTGATACCACTGGTAGTGTCATCCTGCCAGAATAACCTATAACCTATGCCCTAAGTAAAGAAAGAGAATTCTGGAACATGTGTAATATTGGGTAGTTGCGCTCACCTTGTAAAATGGTGACATACTGTACCAACAGTATTTTTTTTTTATTTTTATTAGCACATCGGCCATTTCCCACCAAGGCAGGGTGGCCCAAAAAAAGAAAAACTTTCAACATCACTCACTCCATCACTGTCTTGCCAGAGGCATGCATACACTACAATTATAAACCTGCAGCATTAACAGCCCTCCTTCAGAGTGCTGGCACTTTACTTCCCATCTCCAGGTATCAAGTCCAACCTGCCGATTTTCCTGAATCCCTTCATAAATGTTACCGTGCTACATTCCAACAGCATGTCAAGTTGTAAAAACCATTTGTCTCCATTCATTCCTTTCTAACATGCTCACACGCTTGCTGGAAGTCCAAGCCCATCGGGTTTGTGTCAACCATCTTCAAATATTTTTTTTAGTGTCACCTTTGCACCATGTATAACATTTCTGGTATATTTTTAAATGTTTATACAGTAGTGTACTGTATACTGTAATAAACAGAATAGAGGAAATCATTTCTAATGTTCATTATTTAGGTTTGCATACTGGTTGGAGAGCTGGTTGGTAAACGAGTACGTCACTAAGTAAGGAGAAGCTGTATATAAATGATGCTGTAATGTGTGACTCTGGTGACAGTTGTGACCTTATGTGAGGCTACAGACCTACCTATGGTCACATTTGGCTTGTAACTGGTTATTAAGAGTTACTCTGCTGTAGCCTTACCTATGGTCACACTTATCTGCCTTATCAACTAGGTTATTTCTTTAGTGTGTGCTAATCTTACCGTTCACTCAGGAAAACCCTCCTGCTTACTGACCTACGATGTACCAGTCGCATCACACACTAATGGAGATGCTGTGGTTGGGAGGATCAGTGGAATTGTGATATGCATGCACTTCTGGCACTATAACTTTATATCACAGGTATTGAATGAGAGGTGATGAATGGTTTCCTTCTTTGGGTCACCCTACCTTGGTGGGGAAGCTACCAGTGTGGTTAAGCAGCAACTGCAACTTATTTACTTCTTCAGGAGGTGAAGGAGCAAGCTTTGTGGAGGCTGCAGTGTTGGTGTGTCTCAGAAGTGATGTGCCCGAGCACACTGCTGTCGCTGCACTCAAAGAGGTGAGCAATGAATGGCTATTATCTTCCTTCACATCACACATCATGAGCTATATGCTCATCACTCTCAACTTGCATAATGAAAATAATCATTTAATAAGTTTTGACTGTTGTTTTTAGTAAATTGTATTGAATTATGAGACAATCTAAGGATTAATAAGAAAGTAACTAATACAATATAAGGGCTGATTTAACAAGATAGTATCTTCAGAGGCTAGAAGAAGGGTAGATAGTTTTAGTAGAGGACATGTTAATAGGATGACTGTGATCTCAGACATGACAAAAAAGAGCATTATTTGTATCAACAAGGCAAACACATCTGTTGTGCTTTAAGCCTGTTAAAAAGGGAACAGCCAGTTTCACCAGAGTACTGGAGGTTAAGAGAAGGAGGAAATGAAGTAGACACTAGAAGTATCAGTGACAGGAGGAGAAATATGAACAAGATTACTGTGAAGGATGTTAGTTTGACGAAAAGCCAGTTTAATATCTAGAGGATGGAGGGTGTTGTTAAGATTTTGAAAGTTGGAAATGTATTGAAGGTAAAGAACAGGGGATTTCATAGAAGTGAGTTTGGGAGACAAAGTCTATTTAGTATGAGAATAAGTAGAGTTTATAAAATTGGGAGGATAGCCAAAGTGAGAGAAGGATCTGTGATAAATAGAGATTTCAGAGTCATGATATTGAGAGTCAGATTTAGAGGGCACAGAGGAAGACAGAAATTAAAAACTTGACAGGAGAATGGTGAGAAAAATAGTGAATGTACATGCCACTGTACATAGGCTTGTAGTAAATGCAAAAAAGAGAAGCCTATAACACTGGTGAACACAAACATGAAGATGAAGCAGTCAGATTTCCATTCAGCTTTGAAATTTTTTAGGAGCAAGATTGTCAAGGGTATAAAGAAGTTGAAAGAGACTAGTCATGTGGCCAAAGAACAAAGACATCTACAAAGTGAAGTCAGAGACTAGGACTTAAACCAATAGTAAGAGATAGAGCAGTTTTGAAGTACTCACTGTAAAGACTAGCAAGGATAGAGGATAACTCGTAACACCATCAAAGGTTTAAGAATAAAATTTACCTTGACAGAAAGGTGTTAGGCCACACACAGGTGAATAAGATCAGAAAGACATCAGTGGGGGTAGAGAGATGAAGTAGCCATGTATTGGTCTTCACTCTTGAGAAAAGTGAGAACATCATCAAAAGGAACATTAGTAAAGAGAAAGACAGCGTCAAGACTTAGCATCATACAGATCGAATGTGGCCAAACAAGAGGATAAATGACAACCTCAAGAGGAAATGATGGGTCAAAGAGGTTTTTGGGTTTTAGGAAGACCATAAAAATGAAGAAGGGACAGATACAGTAACACGGAAATGTTGGATAAGATTGAAGTCAAAAGGACAGAGAGAGTGCGAAGTTTAATGTTGAAAGTTCTCTTGATGTGATGAAGAAATTGTTAATTGACATTGGTCTAGGACGGAAGAAACATCCCCCACAGCAGTAGTTTTTTTTTATTATATAGTTCTTAAAATTGCCACTTTCAAAAGGGTCTTGACCTCAGTTCTAGCTGAAAGGTTTGTACTGTAACTATGTAACTATGAAATACACTGTCATATCTCTGCTTGTGACAGTGCAATAGTCATACAGCTGTACAGTACAGTATTTGAGTCCGTATATAAAAATAAAATGAATGAAATAGAAGTTGATTATTATTATTAATTTTATTAACACACTGTCCGATTCCCACCAAGGCAGGGTGGCCCGAAAAAGAAAAACTTTCACCATCATTCACTCCATCACTGTCTGGCCAGAAGGATGCTTTACACTACAGTTTTTAAACTGCAACATTAACAACCCTCCTTCAGAGTGCAGGCACTGTACTTCCCATCTCCAGGACTCAAGTCCGGCCTGCCGGTTTCCCTGAATCCCTTCATAAATGTTACTTTGCTCACACTCCAACAGCACGTCAAGTATTAAAAACCATTTGTCTCCATTCACTCCTATCAAACACGCTCACACATGCCTGCTGGAAGTCCAAGCCCCTCGCACACAAAACCTCCTTTACCCCCTCCCTCCAACCTTTCCTAGGCCGACACCTACCCCGCCTTCCTTCCACTACAGACTGATACACTCTTGAAGTCACTCTGTTTCGCTCCATTCTCTCTATATGTCCGAACCACCTCAACAACCCTTCCTCAGGCCTCTGGACAACAGTTTTGGTAATCCCGCACCTCCTTCTAAATTCCAAACTACGAATTCTCTGCATTATATTCACACCACATATTGCCCTCAGACATGGCATCTCCACTGCCTCCAGCCTTCTCCTCGCGGTAACATTCATCACCCATGCTTCACACCCATATAAGAGCGTTGGTAAAACTATACTCTCATACACTCCCCTCTTTGCTCCCAAGGACAAAGTTCTTTGTCTCCACAGATGCCTAAGTGCACCGCTCAACCTTTTCCCCTCATCAATTCTATGATTCACCTCACCTTTCATAGACCCATCCGCTGACATGTCCACTCCCAAATATCTGAATACATTCACCTCCTCCATACTCTCTCCCTCCAGTCTGATATCCAATCTTTCATCACCTAATCTTTTTGTTATCCTCATAACCTTACTCTTTCCTGTATTCATTTTTAATTTTCTTCTTTTGCATACCCTACCAAATTCATCCACCAACCTCTGCAACTTCTCTTCAGAATCTCCCAAGAGCAGTGTCATCAGCAAAGAGCAATTGTGACAACTCCCATTTTGTGTGTGATTCTTTATCTTTTAACTCCACGCCTCTTGCCAAGACCCTCGCATTTACTTCTCTTACAACCCCATCTATAAATATATTGAACAACCACGGTGACATCACACACCCTTGTCTAAGGGCTACTTTTACTGGGAAATAATCTCCCTCTTTCCTACATACTCTAACTTGAGCCTCACTATTTTGTAAAAACTCTTCACTGCTTTCAGTAACCTACACCATACACCTGCAACATCTGCCATATTGCCCCCCTATCCACCCTGTCATATGCCTTTTCCAAATCCATAAATGCCACAAAAACCTCTTTAGCCTAATCTAAATACTGTTCACTTACATGTTTCACTGTAAACACCTGGTCCACACGCCCCCTACCTTTCCTAAAGCCTCCTTGTTCATCTGCTATCCTATTCTCCATCTTACTCTTAATTCTTTCAATAATAACTCTACCATACACTTTACAAGGTATACTCAACAGACTTCCCCCCCCCCCCCCAACAAGTCGGCCATCTCCCACCGCAGCAGGGTGACCCAAAAAAGAAAGAAAATCCCCAAAAAGAAAATACTTTCATCATCATTCAACACTTTCACCACACTCGCACATTATCACTGTTTTTGCAGAGGTGCTCAGAATACAACAGTCTAGAAGCATACACATATAAAGATACACAACATATCCCTCCAAACTGCCAATATCCCAAACCCCTCCTTTAAAGTGCAGGCATTGTACTTCCCATTTCCAGGACTCAAGTCCGACTATATGAAAATAACCGGTTTCCCTGAATTCCTTCACTAAATATTACCCTGCTCACACTCCAACAGATCGTCAGGTCCCAAGTACCATTCGTCTCCATTCACTCCTATCTAGCACGCTCACGCACGCTTGCTGGAAGTCCAAGCCCCTTGCCAACAAAACCTCCTTTACCCCCTCTCTTTAACCCTTTCGAGGACGACCCCTAGCCCACCTTCCTTCCCCTGTAGATTTATATGCTTTCCATGTCATTCTACTTTGATCCATTCTCTCTAAATGACCAAACCACCTCAACAACCCCTCTTCTGCCCTCTGACTAATACTTTATTAACTCCACACCTTTTCCTAATTTCCACACTCCGAATTTTCTGCATAATATTTACACCACACATTGCCCTTAAACAGGACATCTCCACTGCCTTTAACCGTCTCCTCGCTGCTGCATTTACCACCCAAGCTTCACACCCATATAAGAGTGTTGGTACTACTATACTTTCACACATTCCCTTCTTTGCCTCCATAGATAACGTTTTTTGACTCCACATATACCTCAACGCACCACTCACCTTTTTTCCCTCGTCAATTCTATGATTAACCTCATCCTTCATAAATCCATCCGCCGACACGTCAACTCCCAAGTATCTGAAAACATTCACTTCTTCCATACTCCTCCTCCCCAGTTTGATATCCAATTTTTCTTTATCTAAATCATTTGACACCCTCATCACCTTACTCTTTTCTATGTTCACTTTCAACTTTCTACCTTTACACACATTCCCAAACTCATCCACTAACCTTTGCAATTTTTCTTTAGAATCTCCCATAAGCACAGTATCATCAGCAAAAAGTAACTGTCTCAATTCCCATTTTGAATTTGATTCCCCAAAATTTAATCCCACCCCTCTCCTGAACACCCTAGCATTTACTTCCTTTACAACCCCATCTATAAATATATTAAACAACCATGGTGACATTACACATCCCTGTCTAAGACCTACTTTTACCGGGAAGTAGTCTCCCTCTCTTCTACACACCCTAACCTGAGCCTCACTATCCTCATAAAAACTCTTTACAGCATTTAATAACTTACCACCTATTCCATATACTTGCAACATCTGCCACATTGCTCCTCTATCCACTCTATCATATGCCTTTTCTAAATCCATAAATGCAATAAAAACTTCCCTACCTTTATCTAAATACTGTTCACATATATGCTTCAATGTAAACACTTGATCTACACATCCCCTACCCACTCTGAAACCTCCTTGCTCATCCACAATCCTACATTCTGTCTTACCTCTAATTCTTTCAATTATAACCCTACCGTACACTTTTCCTGGTATACTCAGTAAGCTTATTCCTCTATAATTTTTACAATCTCTTTTGTCCCCTTTCCCTTTATATAAAGGGACTATACATGCTCTCCGCCAATCCCTAGGTACCTTCCCCTCTTTCATACATTTATTAAACAAAAGTACCAACCACTCCAACACTATATCCCCCCCTGCTTTTAACATTTCTGTCATGATCCCATCAGTTCCTGCTGCTTTACCCCCTTTCATTTTACGTAATGCCTCACGTACCTCCCCCACACTTACATTCTGCTCTTCTTCACTCCTAAAAGATGGTATACCTCCCTGACCAGTGCATGAAATTACTGCCTCTGTTTCTTCCTTAACATTTAAAAGTTCCTCAAAATATTCTCGCCATCTGAATAATATCTCCATCTCCCCATCTACTAACTCCCCTACTCTGTTTTTAACTGACAAATCCATACTTTCCCTAGGCTTTCTTAACTTGTTTAACTCCAAAATTTTTTCTTATTTTCATTAAAATTTCTTGACAGTGCCTCTCCCACTCTATCATCTGCTCTCCTTTTGCACTCTCTCACCACTCTCTTTACCTTTCTTTTACTCTCCATATACTCTGCTCTTCTTATAACACTTCTGCTTTGTAAAAACCTCTCATAAGCTTCCTTTTTCTCTTTTATCACACCCTTTACTTATCATTCCACCAATCACTCCTCTTTCCTCCTGCCCCCACCCTCCTATAACCACAAACTTCTGCCCCACATTCTAATACTGCATTTTTAAAACTATTCCAACCCTCTTCAACCCCCCCACTACTCATCTTTGCACTAGCCAACCTTTCTGCCAATAGTCTCTTATATCTCGCCCGAACTTCCTCATCCCTTAGTTTATACACTTTCACCTCCCTCTTACTTGTTGTTGCCACCTTCCTCTTTTCCCATCTACCTCTTTCTCTAGCTGTAGCTACAACTAAATAATGATCCAATATATCAGTTGCCCCTCTATAAACATGTACATCCTGGATCCTACCCATCAACCTTTTATCCACCAATACATAATCTAACAAACTACTTTCATTATGTGCTACATCATACCTTGTATATTTATTTATCCTCTTTTTCATAAAATATGTATTACTTATTACCAAATCTCTTTCTACACATAGCTCAATTAAAGGCTCCCCATTTACATTTACCCCTGGCACCCCAAATTTACCTACTACTCCCTCCATAACATTTTTACCCACTTCAGCATTGAAATCCCCAACCACCATTACTCTCACACTTGATTCAAAACTCCCCACACATACACTCAACATTTCCCAAAATCTCTCTCTCTCCTCTACACTTCTCTCTTCTCCAGGTGCATACACACTTACTATAACCCACTTTTCACATCCAATCTTTATTTTACTCCACATAATCCTTGAATTTATACATTTGTAGTCCCTCTTTTCCTGCCATAGCTTATCCTTCAACATTATTGCTACTCCTTCTTTAGCTCTAACTCTGTTTGAAACCCCTGACCTAATCCCATTTATTCCTCTCCATTGAAACTCTCCCACCCCCTTCAGCTTTGTTTCACTTTAAAGCCAGGACATCCAGTTTCTTCTCATTCATAACATCCACAATCATCTCTTTCTTATCATTTGCACAACATCCACGCACATTCAAACTTCCCACTTTGACAATTTTCTTCTTATTCTTTTTAGTAATCTTTACAGGAAAAGGGGTTACTAGCCCATTGTTCCCGGCATTTTAGTTGACTTTTACAACATATCTACCCATAGAGGCCTGTACCTCCCGTTCCTTTATGACATTCCTAAAGTGTTTCACAACATTGTCAGTGTCACCATTAAACACTTGTTCAGGTTTCAGTCCTTCATTGTCTATGTACTCCTTGAATTCCTGCACATATTTTTCAACTTCTTTTTGGTCCAAACTGGCAGCCTCACCATGTCTTATCACACTATGTATGCCACTACGATTCTTAAATCTCTCAAACCAACCTTTGCTGGCCTTAAATTCACTCATCACCACTAGTTGCTGGCATTTTTCTAATTAAATCGTCATGCAACTTCCTAGCCTTTTCACATATGATCGCTTGAGAGATGCTATCTCCTGCTATCTGTTTTTCGTTTATCCATACCAATAACAGTCTTTCAACATTTTCTATCACTTGCGATCTCAGTTTCGAAAACATAGTTGCACCTTTGGCACGAACAGCTTCCTTGATTGCCATTTTCTTGGCCACAGTAGTAGCGATGGTTGATTGGGGTTTTGTGTACAGCCTGGCCAGCTCGGAGACATGCACTCCACTTTCATACTTAGCAATGATCTCTTTCTTCATCTCTATAGTAATTCTCACCCTTTTTGCTGTAGGGTTGGCACTAGAAACTTTCTTGGGGCCCATTTACCTGGAGTTTACCTGGAGAGAGTTTCGGGGGTCAACGCCCCCGCGGCCCGGTCTGTGACCAGGCCTCCTGGTGGATCAGCGCCTGATCAACCAGGCTGTTGCTGCTGGCTGCACGCAAACCAACGTACGAGCCACAGCCCGGCTGATCAGGAACTGACTTTAGGTGCTTGTCCAGTGCCAGCTTGAAGACTGCCAGGGGTCTGTTGGTAATCCCCCTTATGTGTGCTGGGAGGCAGTTGAACAGTCTCGGGCCCCTGACACTTATTGTATGGTCTCTTAACGTGCTAGTGACACCCCTGCTTTTCATTGGGGGGATGGTGCATCGTCTTCCAAGTCTTTTGCTTTCGTAGTGAGTGATTTTCGTGTGCAAGTTCGGTACTAGTCCCTCTAGGATTTTCCAGGTGTATATAATCATGTATCTCTCCCTCCTGCGTTCCAGGGAATACAGGTTTAGAAACCTCAAGCGCTCCCAGTAATTGAGGTGTTTTATCTCCGTTATGCGCGCCGTGAAAGTTCTCTGCACATTTTCTAGGTCGGCAATTTCACCTGCCTTGAAAGGTGCTGTTAGAGTGCAGCAATATTCCAGCCTAGATAGAACAAGTGACCTGAAGAGTGTCATCATGGGCTTGGCCTCCCTAGTTTTGAAGGTTCTCATTATCCATCCTGTCATTTTTCTAGCAGATGCGATTGATACAATGTTATGGTCCTTGAAGGTGAGATCCTCCGACATAATCACTCCCAGGTCTTTGACGTTGGTGTTTCGCTCTATTTTGTGGCCAGAATTTGTTTTGTACTCTGATGAAGATTTAATTTCCTCATGTTTACCATATCTGAGTAATTGAAATTTCTCATCGTTGAACTTCATATTGTTTTCTGCAGCCCACTGAAAGATTTGGTTGATGTCCGCCTGGAGCCTTGCAGTGTCTGCAATGGAAGACACTGTCATGCAGATTCGGGTGTCATCTGCAAAGGAAGACACGGTGCTGTGGCTGACATCCTTGTCTATGTCGGATATGAGGATGAGGAACAAGATGGGAGCTAGTACTGTGCCTTGTGGAACAGAGCTTTTCACCGTAGCTGCCTCGGACTTTACTCTGTTGACGACTACTCTCTGTGTTCTGTTAGTGAGGAAATTATAGATCCATCGACCGACTTTTCCTGTTATTCCTTTAGCGCGCATTTTGTGCGCTATTACGCCATGGTCACACTTGTCGAAGGCTTTTGCAAAGTCTGTATATATTACATCTGCATTCTTTTTGTCTTCTAGTGCATTTAGGACCTTGTCGTAGTGATCCAGTAGTTGAGACAGACAGGAGCGACCTGTTCTAAACCCATGTTGCCCTGGGTTGTGTAACTGATGGGTTTCTAGATGGGTGGTGATCTTGCTTCTTAGGACCCTTTCAAAGATTTTTATGATATGGGATGTTAGTGCTATTGGTCTGTAGTTCTTTGCTGTTGCTTTACTGCCCCCTTTGTGGAGTGGGGCTATGTCTGTTGTTTTTAGTAACTGAGGGACGACCCCCGTGTCCATGCTCCCTCTCCATAGGATGGAAAAGGCTCGTGATAGGGGCTTCTTGCAGTTCTTGATGAACACAGAGTTCCATGAGTCTGGCCCTGGGGCAGAGTGCATGGGCATGTCATTTATCGCCTGTTCGAAGTCATTTGGCGTCAGGATAACATCGGATAGGCTTGTGTTAATCAAATTTTGTGGCTCTCTCATAAAAAATTCATTTTGATCTTCGACTCTCAGTCTGGTTAGCGGCTTGCTAAAAACTGAGTCATATTGGGACTTGAGTAGCTCACTCATTTCCTTGTTGTCATCTGTGTAGGACCCATCTTGTTTAAGTAGGGGCCCAATACTGGACGTTGTTCTCGATTTTGATTTGGCATAGGAGAAGAAATACTTTGGGTTTCTTTCGATTTCATTTATGGCTTTTAGTTCATCCCGCAATTCCTGACTCCTAAAGGATTCTTTTAGCTTAAGTTCGATGCTTGCTATTTCTCTGACCAGTGTCTCCCTGCGCATTTCAGATATATTGACCTCTTTTAGCCGCTCTGTTATTCTTTTCCGTCGCCTGTAAAGGGAGCGCCTGTCTCTTTCTATTTTACATCTACTCCTCCTTTTTCTTAGAGGAATAAGCCTTGTGCATACATCGAGTGCCACCGAGTTAATCTGTTCTAGGCATAAGTTTGGGTCTGTGTTGCTTAGTATATCTTCCCAGCTTATATCGGTTAGGACTTGGTTTACTTGGTCCCACTTTATGTTTTTGTTATTGAAGTTGAATTTGGTGAATGCTCCCTCGTGACTAGTCTCATTTTGTCGGTCTGGGGCTCCACGCATACATGTCTGAACCTCAATTATGTTGTGATCTGAGTATATTGTTTTTGATATGGTGACATTTCTTATCATGGTGACTTATTTTGCAGGTGGAATCACTAAAAAGGCTGTGATAATATGAAATGTTCCGATTGTATGCTTGGAAGCGACCGCGGTGGCTGGCTGGCTTGTAAACACTGGCCAGAAGTGGATGCGTCTCAGACGGAACGAATAGTGTTGGTCGAGTTTTTTAGCACTAATCGAGGCAAAATTTTTGCGATAAAATGTATCGCTAGTCAGATTTATCGTTAATCGATGCCATCGCTGGTC
The DNA here is from genome assembly GCF_038502225.1 of Cherax quadricarinatus. Taxonomy (NCBI): domain Eukaryota; kingdom Metazoa; phylum Arthropoda; class Malacostraca; order Decapoda; family Parastacidae; genus Cherax; species Cherax quadricarinatus. Next base: position 23,195,150 of record NC_091345.1, read on the forward strand.
GAGGGTCCACTGTATACATGTGTGTGTGTGTGTGTGTGTGTGTGTGTATGTATATATATATATATATATATATATATATATATATATATATTATATATATTTTTTTTTTTCAACAAGTCGGCCGTCTCCCACCGAGGCAGGGTGACCCAAAAAAGAAAGAAAATCCCCAAAAAGAAAATACTTTCATCATCATTCAACACTTTCACCACACTTGCACATTATCACTGTTTTTGCAGAGGTGCTCAGAATACAACAGTCTAGAAGCATACACATATAAAGATACACAACATATCCCTCCAAACTGCCAATATCCCAAACCCCCTCCTTTAAAGTGCAGGCATTGTACTTCCCATTTCCAGGACTCAAGTCCGACTATATGAAAATAAACGGTTTCCCTGAATCCCTTCTCTAAATATTACCCTGCTCACACTCCAACAAATCGTCAGGTCCCAAGTACCATTCGTCTCCATTCACTCCTATCTAACACGCTCACGCACGCTTGCTGGAAGTCCAGTGGACCCCCGCATAACAATATTAATCTGTTCCTGAGAGCTCATTGTTATGTGAAATTATCGTTATGCGAATGAATTTTCCCCATAAGAAATAATGGAAATAAAATTAATCCGTGCAAGACACCCCAAAGTATAAAAAAAAAAAAAATTACCACATGAAATATTAATTTTAATACTCACAAACTGAAAAAGGCATGCACAATTACATGACACTTACCTTTATTGAAGATCTGGTGATGATTGATGGGATGTGAGGAGAGAGTCTGTGTTTAGAAGGGGAATCCCCTTCCATTAAGACTTGAGGTGTCAAGTCCTTTTCTGGGGTTACTTCCCTTCTTATTTTAATGCCACTAGGACCAGCTTCAGAGTCACTGGACTTCTGTCGCACAACATATCTGTCCATAGTGGCCTGTACCTCTCGTTCCTTTATGACTTCCCTAAAGTGTTCACAACAGTGTCAGTGTAATAGTCACCAGCACGGCTTGCAATAGCTGTGTTAGGGTGATTGTCATCAAAAAAGGTTTGCACTTTAAGCCACATTCCACACATTTCGTAAATCTTTGAAGTAGGCAACTTCTATATATATATATATATATATATATATATATATATATATATATATATATATATATATATGTGTGTAGAAAGAAATTTGGTAATAAGTAATACATATTTTATGAAAAAGAGGATAAATAAATATACAAGGTATGATGTAGCATGTAATGAAAGTAGTTTATTAGATTATGTATTGGTGGATAAAAGGTTGATGGGTAGGCTCCAGGATGTACATGTTTATAGAGGGGCAACTGATATATCGGATCATTATTTAGTTGTAGCTACAGTTAGAGTAAGAGGTAGATGGGAAAAGAGGAAGGTGGCAACAACAAGTAAGAGGGAGGTGAAAGTGTATAAACTAAGGGAGGAGGGAGTTCGGGCGAGATATAAGCGACTATTGGCAGAAAGGTGGGATAGTGCAAAGATGAGTAATGGGGGGGTTGAAGAGGGTTGGAATAGTTTTAAAAATGCAGTATTAGAATGTGGGGCGGAAGTTTGTGGTTATAGGAGGGTGGGTGCAGGAGGAAAGAGGAGTGATTGGTGGAATGATGAAGTAAAGGGTGTGATAAAAGAGAAAAAGGTAGCTTATGAGAGGTTTTTACAAAGCAGAAGTGTTATAAGAAGAGCAGAATATATGGAGAGTAAAAGAAAGGTAAAGAGAGTGGTGAGAGAGTGCAAAAGGAGAGCAGATGATAGAGTGGGAGAGGCACTGTCAAGAAATTTTAATGAAAATAAGAAAAAATTTTGGAGTGAGTTAAACAAGTTAAGAAAGCCAAGGGAAAATATGGATTTGTCAGTTAAAAACAGAGTAGGGGAGTTAGTAGATGGGGAGATGGAGGTATTAGGTAGATGGCGAGAATATTTTGAGGAACTTTTAAATGTTAAGGAAGAAACAGAGGCAGTAATTTCATGCACTGGTCAGGGAGGTATACCATCTTTTAGGAGTGAAGAAGAGCAGAATGTAAGTGTGGGGGAGGTACGTGAGGCATTACGTAAAATGAAAGGGGGTAAAGCAGCTGGAACTGATGGGATCATGACAGAAATGTTAAAAGCAGGGGGGGATATAGTGTTGGAGTGGTTGGTACTTTTGTTCAATAAATGTATGAAAGAGGGGAAGGTACCTAGGGATTGGCGGAGAGCATGTATAGTCCCTTTATATAAAGGGAAAGGGGACAAAAGAGACTGTAAAAATTATAGAGGAATAAGCTTACTGAGTATACCAGGAAAAGTGTACGGTAGGGTTATAATTGAAAGAATTAGAGGTAAGACAGAATGTAGGATTGCGGATGAGCAAGGAGGTTTCAGAGTGGGTAGGGGATGTGTAGATCAAGTGTTTACATTGAAGCATATATGTGAACAGTATTTAGATAAAGGTAGGGAAGTTTTTATTGCATTTATGGATTTGGAAAAGGCATATGATAGAGTGGATAGAGGAGCAATGTGGCAGATGTTGCAAGTATATGGAATAGGTGGTAAGTTATTAAATGCTGTAAAGAGTTTTTATGAGGATAGTGAGGCTCAGGTTAGGGTGTGTAGAAGAGAGGGAGACTATTTCCCGGTAAAAGTAGGTCTTAGACAGGGATGTGTAATGTCACCATGGTTGTTTAATATATTTATAGATGGGGTTGTAAAGGAAGTAAATGCTAGGGTGTTCGGGAGAGGGGTGGGATTAAATTTTGGGGAATCAAATTCAAAATGGGAATTGACACAGTTACTTTTTGCTGATGATACTGTGCTTATGGGAGATTCTAAAGAAAAATTGCAAAGGTTAGTGGATGAGTTTGGGAATGTGTGTAAAGGTAGAAAGCTGAAAGTGAACATAGAAAAGAGTAAGGTGATGAGGGTGTCAAATGATTTAGATAAAGAAAAATTGGATATCAAATTGGGGAGGAGGAGTATGGAAGAAGTGAATGTTTTCAGATACTTGGGAGTTGACGTGTCGGCGGATGGATTTATGAAGGATGAGGTTAATCATAGAATTGATGAGGGAAAAAAGGTGAGTGGTGCGTTGAGGTATATGTGGAGTCAAAAAACGTTATCTATGGAGGCAAAGAAGGGAATGTATGAAAGTATAGTAGTACCAACACTCTTATATGGGTGTGAAGCTTGGGTGGTAAATGCAGCAGCGAGGAGACGGTTGGAGGCAGTGGAGATGTCTGTCTAAGGGCAATGTGTGGTGTAAATATTATGCAGAGAATTAGGAGTGTGGAAATTAGGAGAAGGTGTGGAGTTAATAAAAGTATTAGTCAGAGGGCAGAAGAGGGGTTGTTGAGGTGGTTTGGTCATTTAGAGAGAATGGATCAAAGTAGAATGACATGGAAAGCATATAAATCTATAGGGGAAGGAAGGCGGGGTAGGGGTCGTCCTCGAAAGGGTTGGAGAGAGGGGGTAAAGGAGGTTTTGTGGGCGAGGGGCTTGGACTTCCAGCAAGCGTGCGTGAGCGTGTTAGATAGGAGTGAATGGAGACGAATGGTACTTGGGACCTGACGATCTGTTGGAGTGTGAGCAGGGTAATATTTAGTGAAGGGATTCAGGGAAACCGGTTATTTTCATATAGTCGGACTTGAGTCCTGGAAATGGGAAGTACAATGCCTGCACTTTAAAGGAGGGGTTTGGGATATTGGCAGTTTGGAGGGATATGTTGTGTATCTTTATATGTGTATGCTTCTAGACTGTTGTATTCTGAGCACCTCTGCAAAAACAGTGATAATGTGTGAGTGTGGTGAAAGTGTTGAATGATGATGAAAGTATTTTCTTTTTGGGGATTTTCTTTCTTTTTTGGGTCACCCTGCCTCGGTGGGAGACGGCCAACTTGTTGAAAAAAAAAAAAAAAAAAAAAATATATATATATATATTTATATATATATATATATTTATATATATATATATATATATATATATACAGTGGACCCCCGCATAGCGACCTTAATCCGTGCAAGAGGGCTGGCTGTTATGCGAAATGTTCGCTATGCGAATGAATTTTCCCCATAAGAAATAATGGAAATAAAATTAATCCGTGCAAGACACCCAAAAGTATGAAAAAATTTTTTTTTTACCACAAAAAAATGTTAATTTTAGTACACACAAACTGAAAAAGGCATGCACAATTACATGACACTTACTTTTATTGAAGATCTGGTGATGATTGATGGGATGGGAGGAGGGGAGAGAGAGTGTTAGTGTTTAGAAGGGGAATCCCCTTCCATTAGGACTTGAGGTAGCAAGTCCTTTTCTGGGGTTACTTCCCTTCTTCTTTTAATGCCACTAGGACCAGCTTCAGAGTCACTGGACTTCTTTCGCACAACATATCTGTCCATAGTGGCCTGTACCTCTCGTTCCTTTATGATTTGTCTAAAGTGGTTCACAACACTGTCATTGTAACAGTCACCAGCACGGCTTGCAATAGCTGTGTGAGGGTGATTTTCATCAAAAAAGGTTTGCACTTCAAGCCATTTTGCACACATTTCCTTAATCTTTGAAGTAGGCAATTCCTTCAATTTCTCTCTCCCCTCCTTTGAACCAGTTTCCCCAGGTCTGGCCTCTTGCTCTTGAAGTTGATCTATCAGCTCATCAGTGGTTAGTTCTTCATTGTCCTCCTCCACCAACTCTTCCACATCCTCCCCACTAACCTCCAACCCCAAGGACTTCCCCAATTCCACAATTGATTCCTCAACTGGTATACTCCTCTCAGGGTTAGCCTCAAACCCTTCAAAATCCCTTTTGTCTACACATTCTGGCCACAGTTTCTTCCAAGCAGAGTTCAAGGTTCTCTTAGTCACTCCCTCCCAAGCCTTACCTATAAGGTTTACACAATTGAGGATATTAAAGTGATCCTTCCAAAACTCTTTTAGAGTCAATCGAGTGTCTGTGGTCACTTCAAAGCACTTTTGAAACAGAGCTTTTGTGTACAGTTTCTTGAAGTTGGAAATGACCTGCTGGTCCATGGGCTGCAGGAGAGGAGTGGTATTAGGAGGCAAAAACTTCACCTTAATGAAGCTCATGTCCCCATAAAGTCGCTCTGCCACGTCTGTAGGATGACCAGGGGCATTGTCTAACACCAGGAGGCACTTAAGGTCTAATTTCTTTTCAGTTAGGTAATCTTTCACATTGGGGGCAAATGCATGGTGTAACCAGTTATAGAAAAATTCCCTAGTGACCCATGCCTTACTGTTTGCCCTCCACAGCACACACAAATTATCCTTGAGGACATTCTTTTGCCTGAACGCTCTGGGAGTTTCAGAGTGATACACTAATAAAGGCTTAACTTTGCAATCACCACTAGCATTGGCACACATCAACAAAGTAAGCCTGTCTTTCATAGGCTTATGTCCTGGGAGTGCCTTTTCCTCCTGAGTAATGTAGGTCCTGCTTGGCATTTTCTTCCAGAACAGGCCTGTTTCATCACAATTAAACACTTGTTCAGGTTTCAGTCCTTCAGTTTCTATGTACTCCTTGAATTCATGCACATATTTTTCAGCCGCTTTGTGGTCCGAACTGGCAGCCTCACCATGCCGTATCACACTATGGATGCCACTACGCTTCTTAAATCTCTCAAACCAACCTTTGCTGGCCTTAAATTCACTCACATCATCACTAGTTGCAGGCATTTTTTTAATTAAATCGTCATGCAACTTCCTAGCCTTTTCACATATGATCGCTTGAGAGACGCTATCTCCTGCTAGCTGTTTTTCATTTATCCACACCAATAAGAGTCTCTCAACATCTTCCATCACTTGCGATCTTTGTTTCGAAAACACAGTTAAACCTTTGGCAACAACAGCTTCCTTGATTGCCGTTTTCTTGCCCACAATAGAAGAGATGGTTGATTTTGGTTTCTTGTACAACCTGACCAGGTCGGTGATACGTACTCCACTTTCATACTTATCAATGATCTCTTTCTTTATTTCAATAGGAATCCTAACCCTTATTGCTGTAGGGTTGGAACTAGAAGCTTTCTTGGGGCCCATGGTCACTTATTTTCCAGAAACAGCACCGAAAACACTGTAATAATACGAAATATTCCGAGTGTATGCTTGAATGTTACCGCGGAGGCTGGCTGGTAAACAATGGCACAGGCGGCACATGTGAGGCTGGCTGAGGGCGCACATTGGACGCGTCTCGGACGAAGGCCGCTGAGCGGGTTTTTGTCCACTATGCGGGGCAAAATTTTAGCGAACAAAGCGTCCGCTATGCGGATTGTCCGCTATGCAAGGCGTCCGCTATGCGGGGGTCCACTGTATATATATATATATATATATATATATCTATATATATATATATATATATATATATATATATATATATGAATATATATATATATATATTTATTTTTATTATCACACTGGCCGATTCCCACCAAGGCAGGGTGGCCCGAAAAAGAAAAACTTTCACCATCATTCACTCCATCACTGTCTTGCCAGAAGGGTGCTTTACACTACAGTTTTTAAACTGCAACATTAACACCCCTCCTTCAGAGTGCAGGCACTGTACTTCCCATCTCCAGGACTCAAGTCCGGCCTGCCGGTTTCCCTGAATCCCTTCATAAATGTTACTTTGCTCACACTCCAACAGCACGTCAAGTATTAAAAAGCATTTGTCTCCATTCACTCCTATCAAACACGCTCATGCATGCCTGCTGGAAGTCCAAGCCCCTCGCACACAAAGCCTCCTTTACCCCCTCCCTCCAACCTTTCCTAGGCCGACCCCTACCCCGCCTTCCTTCCACTACAGACTGATACACTCTTGAAGTCATTCTGTTTCGCTCCATTCTCTCTACATGTCCGAACCACCTCAACAACCCTTCCTCAGCCCTGTGGACAACAGTTTTGGTAATCCCGCACCTCCTCCTAACTTCCAAACTACGAATTCTCTGCATTATATTCACACCACACATTGCCCTCAGACATGACATCTCCACTGCCTCCAGCCTTCTCCTCGCTGCAGCATTCATCACCCACGCTTCACACCCATATAAGAGCGTTGGTAAAACTATACTCTCATACATTCCCCTCTTTGCCTCCAAGGACAAAGTTCTTTGTCTCCACAGACTCCTAAGTGCACCACTCACTCTTTTTCCCTCATCAATTCTATGATTCACCTCATCTTTCATAGACCCATCCGCTGACACGTCCACTCCCAAATATCTGAATACGTTCACCTCCTCCATACTCTCTCCTTCCAATCTGATATTCAATCTTTCATCACCTAATCTTTTTGTTATCCTCATAACCTTACTCTTTCCTGTATTCACCTTTAATTTTCTTCTTTTGCACACCCTACCAGATTCATCCACCAATCTCTGCAACTTCTCTTCAGAATCTCCCAAGAGCACAGTGTCATCAGCAAAGAGCAGCTGTGACAACTCCCACTTTGTGTGTGATTCTTTATCTTTTAACTCCACGCCTCTTGCCAAGACCCTCGCATTTACTTCTCTTACAACCCCATCTATAAATATATTAAACAACCACGGTGACATCACACATCCTTGTCTAAGGCCTACTTTTACTGGGAAAAAATTTCCCTCTTTCCTACATACTCTAACTTGAGCCTCACTATCCTCGTAAAAACTCTTCACTGCTTTCAGTAACCTACCTCCTACACCATACACTTGCAACATCTGCCACATTGCCCCCCTATCCACCCTGTCATACGCCTTTTCCAAATCCATAAATGCCACAAAGACCTCTTTAGCCTTATCTAAATACTGTTCACTTATATGTTTCACTGTAAACACCTGGTCCACACACCCCCTACCTTTCCTAAAGCCTCCTTGTTCATCTGCTATCCTATTCTCCGTCTTACTCTAATTCTTTCAATTATAACTCTACCATACACTTTACCAGGTACACTCAACAGACTTATCCCCCTATAATTTTTGCACTCTCTTTTATCCCCTTTGCCTTTATACAAAGGAACTATGCATGCTCTCTGCCAATCCCTAGGTACCTTACCCTCTTCCATCCATTTATTAAATAATTGCACCAACCACTCCAAAACTATATCCCCACCTGCTTTTAACATTTCTTTTTCCCATCAATCCCGGCTGCCTTACCTCCTTTCATTTTACCTACTGCCTCACGAACTTCCCCCACACTCACAACTGGCTCTTCCTCACTCCTACAAGATGTTATTCCTCCTTGCCCTATACACGAAATCACAGCTTCCCTATCTTCATCAACATTTAACAATTCCTCAAAATACTCCCTCCATCTTCCCAATACCTCTAACTCTCCATTTAATAACTCTCCTCTCCTATTTTTAACTGACAAATCCATTTGTTCTCTAGGCTTTCTTAACTTGTTAATCTCACTCCAAAACTTTTTCTTATTTTCAACAAAATTTGTTGATAACATCTCACCCACTCTCTCATTTGCTCTCTTTTTACATTGCTTCACCACTCTCTTAACCTCTCTCTTTTTCTCCATATACTCTTCCCTCCTTGCATCACTTCTACTTTGTAAAAACTTCTCATATGCTAACTTTCTCTCCCTTACTACTCTCTTTACATCATCATTCCACCAATCGCTCCTCTTCCCTCCTGCACCCACTTTCCTGTGACCACAAACTTCTGCTGAACACTCTAACACTACATTTTTAATCCTACCCCATACCTCTTCGACCCCATTGCCTATGCTCTCATTAGCCCATCTATCCTCTAATAGCCGTTTATATCTTACCCTAACTGCCTCCTCTTTTAGTTTATAAACCTTCACCTCTCTCTTCCCTGATGCTTCTATTCTCCTTGTATCCCATCTACCTTTTACTCTCAGTGTAGCTACAACTAGAAAGTGATCTGATATATCTGTGGCCCCTCTATAAACATGTACATCCTGAAGTCTACTCAACAGTCTTTTATCTACCAATACATAATCCAACAAACTACTGTCATTTCGCCCTCCATCATATCTTGTATACTTATTTATCCTCTTTTTCTTAAAATATGTATTACCTATAACTAAACCCCTTTCTATACAAAGTTCAATCAAAGGGCTCCCATTATCATTTACACCTGGCACCCCAAACTTACCTACCACACCCTCTCTAAAAGTTTCTCCTACTTTAGCATTCAGGTCCCCTACCACAATTACTCTCTCACTTGGTTCAAAGGCTCCTATACATTCACTTAACATCTCCCAAAATCTCTCTCTCTCTTCTGCATTCCTCTCTTCTCCAGGTGCATACACGCTTATTATGACCCACTTCTCGCATCCAACCTTTACTTTAATTATATATATATATATGTATGTATATATGTATATATATATATATATATATATATATATATATATGTATATATATATATATATATATATATATATGTATGTATGTATGTATGTATGTAGGTTGGTAGACAGCAACCACCCAGGGAGGTACTACCGTCCTGCCAAGTGAGTGTAAAACGAAAGCCTGTGATTGTTTTACATGATGGTAGGATTGCTGATGTCTTTTGTCTGTCTCATAAATATGCAAGATTACAGGCATGTCTTGCTACTTCTACTTACACTTAGGTCACACTACACATACATGTACACATTTATTTATACACACTCATCTGAGTTTTCTTTGATTTTATCTTAATAGTTCTTTGTCTTATTAATTTTCCTTTTATATCCATGGGGAAGTGGAATAAGAATCTTTCCTCCGTAAGCCATGCGTGTTGTAAAAGTCAACTAAAATGCCGGGAACAATGGGCTAGTAACCCCTTTTCCTGTAAAGATTACTAAAAAGAATAAGAAGAAGAAAATTGTCAAAGTGGGAAGTCTGAATGTGCGTGGATGTTGTGCAGATGATAAGAAAGAGATGATTGTGGATGTTATGAATGAGAAGAAGCTGGATGTCCTGGCTTTAAGTGAAACAAAGCTGAAGGGGGTGGGAGAGTTTCAGTGGAGAGGAATAAATGGGATTAGGTCAGGGGTTACATATAGAGTTAGAGCTAAAGAAGGAGTAGCAATAATGTTGAAGGATAAGCTATGGCAGGAAAAGAGGGACTATAAATGTATTAATTCAAGGATTATGTGGAGTAAAATAAAGATTGGATGTGAAAAGTGGGTCATAATAAGTGTGTATGCACCTGGAGAAGAGAGAAGTGTAGAGGAGAGAGAGAGATTTTGGGAAATGTTGAGTGAATGCGTGGGGAGTTTTGAATCAAGTGTGAGAGTAATGGTGGTTGGGGATTTCAATGCTAAAGTGGGTAAAAATGTTATGGAGGGAGTAGTAGGTAAATTTAGGGTGCCAGGGGTAAATGTAAATGGGGAGCCTTTAATTGAGCTATGTGTAGAAAGAAATTTGGTAATAAGTAATACATATTTTATGAAAAAGAGGATAAATAAATATACAAGGTATGATGTAGCACGTAATGAAAGTAGTTTATTAGATTATGTATTGGTGGATAAAAGGTTGATGGGTAGGCTCCAGGATGTACATGTTTATAGAGGGGCAACTGATATATCGGATCATTATTTAGTTGTAGCTACAGTTAGAGTAAGAGGTAGATGGGAAAAGAGGAAGGTGGCAACAACAAGTAAGAGGGAGGTGAAAGTGTATAAACTAAGGGAGGAGGAAGTTCGGGTGAGATATAAGCGACTATTGGCAGAAAGGTGGGCTAGTGCAAAGATGAGTAGTGGGGGGGTTGAAGAGGGTTGGAATAGTTTTAAAAATGCAGTATTAGAATGTGGGGCAGAAGTTTGTGGTTATAGGAGGGTGGGGGCAGGAGGAAAGAGGAGTGATTGGTGGAATGATGAAGTAAAGGGTGTGATAAAAGAGAAAAAGGTAGCTTATGAGAGGTTTTTACAAAGCAGAAGTGTTATAAGAAGAGCAGAGTATATGGAGAGTAAAAGAAAGGTAAAGAGAGTGGTGAGAGAGTGCAAAAGGAGAGCAGATGAAAGAGTGGGAGAGGCACTGTCAAGAAATTTTAATGAAAATAAGAAAAAATTTTGGAGTGAGTTAAACAAGTTAAGAAAGCCTAGGGAAAATATGGATTTGTCAGTTAAAAACAGAGTAGGGGAGTTAGTAGAT